>NW_022171424.1:0-91933 GCF_008802855.1 Photinus pyralis | reverse complement strand
TTTTTTGGTGATAGCCGCAAATTATCACAGTGGGATTGTGGACCCCACGAGTTCAGTAAATTGCCACTGCAAAGGTAATTACCACACATCATTTGGTCCTTCGAGCCGGATATACATATGCGTGTGCGCGTATTAATCAAAATCGCGTATTCCGTGCATTAAGTGAAGTTCAACTTACAATACAAGAAAAAATCTACAAGATCGAAAAGTTAAGCCGTCTACTTGGTCTCATCCGCAAGCTGCCGTTGCCTCTTGGTCCTTCCAGGTAAAATTCCTTTCATTAGTTCCTTTATGTAAATTTCGCCGAACTTCAGAGATTGCATTAGTGCTAAACTTGTATTTTTAAATACGGGTACTTCGAAAATATTTCGTAACAATAGAGTTCTTAAAATTTCTCGTTTACAGTAACTCTTGTTAACAAATCTGCATACCGGCTTCCATCAGGTCCTTTTTCTTTAATATTTTACGATTTAAATTTCGTTGTGTTACAATTATTTTATTGTCTGTTGGTCGCCGCTATTCTAGTTAAATTTAAATTAGCGTATTGTGAAAATATTGTGTTCTATTTCATTATGGCTGACGAATTAAAGAAAGCCAGGGGTCAAATTAAATCTAAGCTTACGCGATTTCAAACATTTATTTCAAAACTTAATAACGATACGGTTACCGAGGAAGATGCAATTGAGCTCCAAGATAGATTGGAGGCTATAACGCCCTTGATGAAGGAATACGATGAGACTCATAGTAAAATGATTAATTTGGTCTCTGATGTGAGCGACGACGAATGTCACCACGCACAATTTGAATCTGCTTATTTTAAAGCGACTTCATTCGCGAAATTGCTGCTCAACAAAGCAAAAGTTGAACGCATTTCAATATCTCCGTCGTGCAATTCCGATGCGAGAAGCGTTAACAGTTCTTCCCACAAGAACCCATTTTTTAATCTGCCTAAGATATCAATTCCTAAATTCTGTGGTGATTTAGAAAACTGGATAGAGTTCAGGGAAATTTTTAACAGCCTCATTCATTCAAATGAGGAGCTAAACGACGTTCAACGACTACACTATTTGAAGTCAAGCCTTACTGGCGACGCAAGCCAGGTAATCAAATCGCTACAATTTTCCGCCGGCAACTATCAAGTTGCTTGGAAAGCAATCTGTGCTAGGTATGATCAGCCTCGCATGCTAATACGCAATCATTTAAGATCTATACTAGATTTAGAATCCTGTGTCAAGGAGGCGTCTCCCGCATTAAGAAAGATCTCTGATGCATTATTCAAACACGTCACCGCTTTACGTTCGCTAGCCTCCGACGCCCAATTATTTGAAACTACCATCATATATATAATGTCTCACAAACTAGATTCTACCACATTACGCCAATGGGAAAGAAACCAAAATGATGCTGGTACCGCAATACCGAACTTTGACGAGTTCAAAACTTTCTTAACAAACACTGCAAACTTGCTAGATAGCTTGCAATCCAAATCGGATTCGAAATCTACCCCTACGCCAGTATACGCCAAAGGAAAACCTCAAATGTCAAAATCCTTTGTGATGAATTCTCCAATATGCATATTATGCAAAGACTCCCATACACTCAATTCTTGTGAGCATTTTCTAAAATTTTCTCCATCTCAAAGAATTGCCAAAGTTAAAGAATTAAAACTATGTTTGAATTGTCTGTACAAGGGTCATATGATAACTCAGTGTACTTCTAAATACAGCTGTCGCACCTGCAAGGGGCGGCATCATTCCCTGCTGCACCTAAGCTCTGGTCCTGCTAGCCAAGAGGCGCCTACTGGGCGGAAAATAGAGTCCAATCCTTCTAGTAGCAATAACGATGAACCAAGTCAAAGTATTGCTGCATTTTGCACGAACACCATTCAAGTTCTTCTACCAACCGCTTCAGCTCAAATTCTTGATTCTACTGGAGCGGCACACACAATTCGTGTTTTATTAGATTCTGGTTCGCAGTCTAATTTCATTCGCGCTAGCATTTGTCAGAAATTGAAGCTGAACGTCGAAAATGCTAACGTTACGGTGTCAGGTTTAAGTAAATTATCCTCCACTATTCGATCAAAATGTCGTGTAATTTTACGATCTCAATATTCGGGTTTTCAAGAGGACGTTTCTTGTTTGATTCTTGAAGAGATCACTGGCACAATGCCTAGTTTCCGCTTTAACTGCAACATCAAACTGCCAAAACACATCAAATTGTCTGATCCATCATTCAATACTCCCGGAAATATTGATATGTTAATCGGATCGCCTCTATTCTTTTCTTTATTATGCGCGGGTCAAATAAGGTTAGGCCCAAACATGCCCATTCTACAAAAAACCCAACTGGGTTGGGTAATTTCTGGCCCTATAGGTGCCATCCCTTCTACCAAATCGCAATGCAATTTGAGTGTATTAAACGATCTTCCTGAACAGTTAGCCAAATTCTGGGAATTAGAAAGCTATCCCTCTGACAAGGTACATTCAGCTGAGGAGACGGAATGCGAGACCCACTTTACGAAAACCGTCTCACGAGATGAAGACGGAAGATTTATTGTCGACATTCCTTTTAAGGCTCCTCTCGACACCCTAGGAGAATCATACAATAAGGCTCAAAGACAATTTTTCGCTTTGGAGAGGCGTCTTCAAATGAATCCCATCATTTTGGAGCGCTATACTGCCTTTATGGAGGAATACCAAAATCTAGGCCACATGTCACTTTCAAATGCATCCTTTAGAGGCATTTCGTATTATCTTCCCCACCATGGAGTGATGAAGGACTCAAGCCTTACCACCAAGCTTCGAGTGGTATTCAATGGTTCCTCATCGACTACGTCGGGACGGTCTATCAATGATTTTCAAATGGTTGGCCCAACCATACAACAGGACCTCTTTTCTATATTGGTGAGATTTCGAAAATATACTTACGGGATTTCCGCTGATATTGAAAAGATGTACCGACAAGTTCTAGTAAACCCAGATCAGAGACCCCTGCAACGCATTTTGTGGAGACCTGTTCCCTCAGAGCCGCTTTTGTCCTATGACTTGAACACCGTTACGTACGGTACAGCATCTGCTTCATTTCTCGCCATCCGATGTTTATATCAAATTGGAATAGACATCGAAAAATTCGATTCCAAAACGTCAAGCATCATCAAGTCCGACTTCTATGTCGATGACCTCTTAACTGGCGCCGATGATCTTTTTGAAGCCCAAGTACTCGCCTCTAAAGTCTCACATGCCCTTCGTGAAGGCTGCTTTCCGATTCGTAAGTGGATTTCCAACGATCCAAGGGTACTGGCTCACTTACCCGAGGAGGACATCCATCCAGGCTTACTGGAACTGGGATCCCATGATCATACTACCACTCTGGGACTAATTTGGAATTTTCAAACCGATAGTTTTACCTTCACCATCTCACCAGCTCCCATAAGTAAGATAACCAAGCGTACTATTCTTTCTCAAATTGCTCAAATTTTTGACCCGCTTGGCCTTCTCAGTCCATGCACCGTTAGTGCTAAAATACTCTTACAACAATTTTGGCTGGAGAAATTAGGATGGGATGATCCGGTGCCACAGCCCATTTTATTGAAGTGGTCCTCTTATAGGAGCGAATTAATAGAGCTTACTGAACTCCAAATACCCAGGCACTCCATATGCGTTCGATCAACTAACATTCAACTGCATGGATTCTGTGATGCCTCTATCAGCGCATATGGCGCGTGTATCTACCTCAGATCTGTTGATCAAAGTAATAAAATTCATATAAGTTTGTTATGTGCCAAATCGAAAGTGGCGCCCCTAAAGCCCCTTACCATTCCCAAACTAGAACTCAGCGCTGCTGTCCTGTTAGCTAAACTTGTTGAACAGGTAATTAATTCGCTAAATATGAAAGTATCCGCCACGTACCTTTGGTCAGATTCTACAATAGTGTTAGGATGGGTAAAAACCAGCCCTAATCTATTGAAAACCTTTATATGCAATCGAGTCGCTGATATACAGGAGCGTACTTCTTCCGCAATCTGGAGACACGTTCCCACCAAATGCAATCCTGCTGACTTGCTATCCAGGGGAGTCACGCCAAAATCTTTAAAGTCCACTCAATTATGGTGGAATGGGCCCGACTGGCTCGCAAGCTGTGAATCATCATGGCCAAAACCACCTGATTCACTCCCACACCTACCTGAGTTCAAGCTTCAAACTCACTCGCTTATTACTACAACATCATTTAATCTAATCGACAAATTTTCCGATATATCTCGATTGGAAAGAGTTGTTGCATTTCTGTTGCGATTTATTAATAATTGTCGCGTGGTCATGAAAAATCGCATCACTGGCCCTCTAACAGTACTCGAAATTCGAGCCGCTCTTTTATGCCTGATAAAAATATCTCAGATCGAATCCTTTGGTGAAGATCTGAATCAGCTACGACGAAATCGCCCCCTGAAGCGGTCCTCCTCTATAATAAGTCTGAATCCATTTTTGGATTCAGAAGGTATCCTGCGCGTTGGTGGCAGACTTCGCAAATCAAATTATCAATTTGATAAGATTCACCCTATTGTACTCTCGGGAAAACATCGATTGGCCAAACTACTCACTCTCCGAGAGCACTTGAGATTGTTACACGCTGGCCCACAGCTTCTTCTGTATTCCCTTAGGAACCAATTTTGGATTATCTCTGGAAGAAGTCTAACTAAGCAGACGGTACACAAATGCATGAAGTGTTTCAGATTCTCTCCCAAACTGGTAAAACCCATCATGGCCGATTTACCTCCTTCTCGTGTACAAGCTGCACCTCCATTCTCCACCGTTGGCGTAGATTATGGAGGTCCTTTCCTCATTAAAAACCACAAGGGCCGAGGTGCCAAAACCTCTAAGAGCTATTTATGCCTTTTCATCTGCTTTGTGACCAAAGCAGTTCATTTGGAACTGGTGACTAGTCTAACAGCGGAGTCTTTCATAATGACATTCAGGCGGTTTGCTTCCCGCCGAGGAAAACCGTCTCACGTGTATTCCGACAACGGAACCAATTTTGTTGGATCCAATTCGCTACTGAAAGATTTGAGCTTATTTTTAAAGAGTAACGGCGATCACATCAATAAAACGTTTGCTGTTGAAGGCACCACCTGGCACTTTATTCCTGCCCATAGTCCTCATTTTGGAGGCCTGTGGGAGGCCGGTATAAAATCCGTAAAATCACACTTAAGGAGAGTATTAGGTACATCCTTACTCACGTATGAAGAATTTAGTACTTTGCTATCTCAAATTGAAGCGACTATCAACTCCCGTCCGCTTTCTCCCTTATCAAGCGATCCCAATGACTTCCAACCCCTCACGCCGGCACATTTTTTGATTGGAAGACCACTGACCTCACTGCCAGATCCAGACGTCAGCAGTATACCGATTCCACGTCTCAAAGCATTTGAGCTAGTTCAACAACTTCATCAACGCCTGTGGAAGAGATGGAGTAAAGAATATGTAAGCGAGCTACAGCAGCGCACGAAATGGCGATCTCATCTGTCCGACCTCAAAAATGGCACCTTGGTGCTCTTGAAAGAAGATAACCAGCCACCTCTACATTGGAAGCTGGGTCTTGTTGTAGCTGTTCATCCCGGTGCAGACGGAGTAGCGCGAGTTGCATCTGTGAAAACTATAAATGGAGTGGTGAAACGTTCTTTTGCAAAAATTTGTCCTCTGCCAATCGTATAGTTAATTATAATGAAGTGCAAATGATTAATTATTTGTGCAGTGATGATAGTTTTTTCTTGTTCTTGAAAATTGTTAGTTGTTAAGAAACCATGATGTACACTCTAGATTCAATTTGTATTCAGTTTTCATTGTTATATTGTTAGGTTAAGTAAATGCAGTATATTATTGAAAGCCTTCTTTCAAGGCCGGGGGCATGTTGAGAATTTCTTAGTATTTTCACAAAAGACCTTTTAGTTGTTGAGAATTTCCTAGTATTTTTATTTAGAAGAGACCTTCTTGGTATTTCGACAAGGCCTAACGGTAGTTTTAAGATTCCAGGGACAAGTATCCCTAAATGAAGCAGACTCGGTTTCGAACTGCTGAACAGTAAGCACCTTCTTGTTCACCTCAATGTATATATTTCTTGTTAATTAAATGTCGTAAATTGTTATTACGCTACCTATTTGTTTTATTTTGGTTAGACGCCGCAAAGTTCTACAAATCAATGTAAAGTACATTATTTTTTTGGTGATAGCCGCAAATTATCACAGTGGGATTGTGGACCCCACGAGTTCAGTAAATTGCCACTGCAAAGGTAATTACCACACAACAACCCACACTTAGGATTCGTGGAATAAAACTAAACATTTCGGATGTTAATTCCTGGCTCGTAGCAGAGAAGTTTTACTGTACTGTACTATAATCCAAATGACCGAGGTAATTTGAAACGTATTAATTGCATACAAAATTGTGTACTGTAACGATGTTTAACTTGGCACCACTAATAAAGGCATGCCGCATGCGTATGCAAAATCTGACATCAATTGGTTGTGGTATGTAAAAGTTATGCACGTTTTACTTTCAAAAAAAGCCCTTTTAGACAGTGAAATTTGATGGCCGTTTGCCACACCTTCAAGGTATACCCTACCTTTTGCAAAATATTTCAGGACCATTCCCCTAGAAGTAGTTCGAAACAGCAGAAGTGGGTCCGGACGGACGGACAAAACGCAAACAACATATAGCACATTTTGTTATAATTCATAAAAAATGCGCTAAAAATTCGATGAACTTATTATGTGTTAGGCACCATACACTGTTTAGGGCATTTTTTAAGAAATAAAAAAAATGTGGTATTGTTTGCGTTTTGTCCGTCCGTTCGTACGTCCGTCCGTCTAGGGGAATGGTCCTAGAGTCCTGGAATGTTTTGCAGTATGTAGCCTATACCTTGAAGATGTGCCAGACGATCATCAAATTTCACTGTCTAAAAGGCCCCCCCCCCCACGAATTATTTCCTGAGATGCTGTTTTTGAAAGTAAAACGTGCATAACTTTTACATCATCGACAACCATTGGGTCTCAGATTTTACATATAGAAGGGGGGTGGGGGGGGGGGAGTAACACTTTTCTACCCTTCATGGTATTCTAATGAAAGGTCTCATCGAAATAAATTGCTTTGTACAAACTATAACTTTCCCGTGCGACTCTTTTTCGAGATCAGAGAGCGACGGGGCCTGAGAGGGGGGGGGGGGTAAAAATCAATTTTATCTCTCATTGTATTCTAATTAAAGGTCTCAACGAAAGGAATTAATTTCTACCAACCATAGCCCTCCTCCTCGACCTCTTATCGTGATCGGGTACATTCCCTTATACCTCAAGAACGGATAGTCGGAAGAGGGTACTCACAAAGGGCGATTGAGACATCTGCAAGAAATATATTAATGGTGATGTCAAAACAAAAGCTATTTCGGTTAAAAAAATGCGCTTTATCTGCAAGAGTTGTGCACAATTTATACTTGTTATTATTATTGCCCAACGTTACCCATGACAGTTTCTAGTTGCAAACCAAACAGTTGTCCTTTGAATCAAAATTGTCACTAATTTTACGTAATCCCAACGCGTATACTGATTTTCTTGGCACCTATTGAAATCCATTTTAACCGTATCACTTTCGCGTCCGCCCATATAATCAGCCCTGCCATGTGTCAAGCACCGTGCAAGTTAACAGTAGGAATCGTTATATTTCCCATACTAGATAACGTTACGTTCGACGTTTCTGATACATCACAAGGCTCAATATCTATTCCCGCTTACGAACTTTACTCTTTAGCAACTACCCGCGTAAAAATGTCGCGAGCTCCAAAACTTCCGCCTTGACAGCATGTCCTTTCTAAAATTCTGTTGGACGCGTCCCTCCTCTTTTTAAATTTTTTATCCCGCTTACAAAATGGCGCTAATTAGTTACTTATCTACTTAAACCAATCATGAGCGTATAATGGCCATTAATTAGTAACCAGATCGTTATGAGCAATTCTGATTTAGCGGTTTTGGTCACGTAAAACATTGTTATCTCGTCTTATCGACCACCAGACGGGCACCAACCACTTTGCCATGCGATTAACCGGCCAGTGACGCATCCGCGTCAATTTTATTAAAGAACTATTGACATTTATTGAAATTTTGGGTTTCTATTGTAAGATACTAAGCCTGACTTATTCGGTTAGATCTTAATGTTTGGCAAGGCAATTTAATAGAGATTTTGTTCGCTGGAATGGTCTATTTTAAAATCAGTTGTATCACGATAGTTCAACATCAGTTCAGTAGAATGCACGAATGAAAAAGTTTGATTGAATAACATTTCAAAAATTATCCATTTAAGTTCCTTAACAATTACAGTCAACTAAACTTAAACTGAAGTGGGTCTACCTTGGTATAAGAAACTTTTTCAAATCTCAACGAATAGAAGAATCGAGACTCAAAAAAGTTTATTGTTTCTATAGGCTATCGATTTCGACGTTTAACAGTCGATAGCCTATAGAAACAATATACATTTTTTGAGTCTCGATTCTTCTATTCGTTCCTAATTTAACACTTCAAACATATATGGAGCTCAAACAAAGTCTTTCAAATCTATTTTCACTATTTATACAGTGCGTTTCAGATAATAGGGTCTATGTGACCGCATCCTGACAGCACACGGCATGCCAGATTTCATAAATTTTCTAACTATTGAATCATGAATTTCTCCATTTTTTATATCAATCATATGCATATTTCACGTTGTCGTACAGCAAATTGATTGCTCTTTTCAAATATCTTAAAAACACATATGCATTGGATTTGAAAAGCAAAAGTTGCAACGATTTCCGGTTAAACCGGAAGTGATACCGGAATATGAATGAATATGCGATCAGATAGATCGTAATGTTACATATAAAATTATATTTAACACAAATAAAAGAGATATTCAGGTGACCCTATTATCTGAAACGCACTGTATATAGGTTTTCGGAGCGTCTACTTCTGTTAGTTCAAAGGATCACTTATTTGCCATACAAAGTTTCAAAATGTATACTTATGCACCAATTTCAAAGGGAAAATGGAAAATCATGCGAAATGTCCAGCTGTTATGAGGTTTTAGCTTTAGTGAGTTTAAGAGACGTATCCGTGTCGGTGGCTGAAATCTTCAAAGTGTCGAAAGAGGGTAATCTCAAAGGAAAGTGAAAGGTTTGGACCCGACGTATCCGTAAAATCTTCTAATTCGAATATCTCATATTAGATGCGTGGGAAGAGGGTACTTTCAAAAGGAAAGTGGAAGATCTATGGTAGTTATCGTTGTGACAGTGGTTGGCGTGAATATTAAGTACGATCATTCCTACGCATGTCACAACCTTTTAATTATATTATAATTAGTAGTGTTGTCAACGCAACAAAGGCTGTCGCCCCGACGCCCCATCTTGTTGAAACCTTGCAGTATTGAGGTCGTCTTCTGAATTGTGACAGAAACACTCACGTATCGTGCATTATTCACAATGTCCCGACCATCCGATCACGACACGACTCTTTGCTTGTATTCAAATAACACACATAAAATCCACCGTGTAATAAATCAATAAATTCTCGGTGGCTAATTTAATTTCGTTCGCGGCTCCAAGCGAGTTTTTCTAACACGAAATAAAAGAACAATACCCCACGGTACTTTACAGGGGATCGGCTGGTAATTTCGCGTTAATTGTCTCTCGCGGCTCGACGCGAATTGCCCCGCGACTCAATTTGAATTTCCAATAAATCTCTCCCGACAACCTAATTCTCACTACCCATTCCGAGGCTCAAACCGTGTCCACCACTCAAAACTAATTTTTTCGTCCAATAAGATTTATTGACAAAAATCTACTCCGCGTGGACGAAATTCCGGCAGTCACCAGGAAACACACTGTACACTATACAGGGCGGTTCAAATTCTCACCATTGGGATTTCCGTAAGGGTGAGATACAGTGTAGGTTAATGCAGACAAAATTGTCCCTTTTTGTGACTAAAAAAGCGCATTTGAAATTTTTGAAAAATCTTTGAAGATAACAGAGATATCACCAAAAAACGGAAAATGTCAAATTCAATTTTTCCACCTTGCTTAAATTGTGGGAAATGGGCGGTTGATATTAGCACCTTCTATTGGAACTTTTTTCGGGGAATCTGAACCTGTCAGAATTTCCATAACACGCTAACAAATTCGCGGATACTACAAAACAAGTACAAATTGTGCACAACCCTTGTGCAGGTAAAGCGCATTTTTTTTAAACACCCCTACGAAATTTCTTCCATAAATAAGAAAGTTGGCACTGCACATCCTACACAAAACCAAATTTGGAAAATGGCGCTACATTTGCTTTTATTCCAAGTGGCTATATATCTAATTTCATTTAAATCCCTCCATAAATAAGAAATTTGATATTGCGCATACGCAAAACTAAATTTTGAAACTGGCGTTATATTTGCTTTTATTCCAAGTGGCTATGTATCAAATTTTATTTAAATGCCTCCATAAATAAGAAAGTTGGCACTGCGCATGCGCAAAACCAAATTTGAAAATGGCGCTACATTTGCTTTTATTCCAAGTGGCTATGTATCAAATTTCATTTAAATCCCTCCATAAATAAGAAAGTTGGCACTGCGCATGCGCAAAACGAAATTTTGAAACTGGCGTTAAATTTGGTTTTATTCCAAGTGGCTATGTATCAAATTTCATTTAAATACCTTCATTATAAAAAAAGTTTGCAATTCTGTTTATAAATGGTCGAGATGCGAAAAGGGCACTGTGAATGATGATTCGATTAGGCTCAATTATTGGAATTGCGTTTTATATGGCTGAAGTTATACGCATATTGAATTTCTTGCAATTCGGTTCATCATTCACGGAGATGTCAAAAGGGCCTTCTTTATTTTTTGGGCTACATTGCCAATTCACGAACTCCGATCTACAAATTTGTTAAAGAATCCATCTACTAAATTTTATCGTAATCGGTCCATTCGTTATCGAGATATCGTGCTAACGAACGGACAGACAGACGGGCAGACACCGCAAAATTATAAACTCGCTAGGAGCTCGTTAATAAGCCGAAGAATGACTTACGCGTTTCTTCTCATCGGTTATGGACGTTTCAAAATTTTGTGGCTCTGAATACAAGTCTTTTATTCTGAGATGTATCATAAAATGACACATGCCCCTAATCCGGATGATTGAATTACACTCAAATTAATATTAACCTCAGCGGTAAAACAGCAATTAACAAATGACCGTAAAGTTTGACATAACAGACGCATTGCCAAGTGAATCATCAATTGGTGTACTTGGCATTCAATCGCAAATGCTGAATTTGGGACAGTAACCTTTTTGCGGCTCTCGTATAACATTCGTAATCCATTTTCAAGTGTAAGTTCATGGCTGGTAACAATGCATTACCTACATCCTCTGCAATGAATTTGTTCGATACGCATTAATGGTTCGTGAGTAAATAATTGGATTAACGCACAAAAAACTGTTATCTAACCATCCATCGCACAAAAAAAAACCAGTTTCCTCGTCCTTAATTTGATACAAAGACACCTCGTACTCGTATCGTAGTAACGGAATGCAACCGAAAGAAAATGACCAGAAAATAGTATAACAGTAGCTTGTGCGTAATAAATTGAATAAAAAAAAAAAAACAAATCAGTTCAATGTGTACGGGAATTTAATTTAACGACACCATCAGCAAGCGAGACCGGTACTGTTAATTTCTTTGCGGTCAGCGAACTCCGGACCCGGAGGATCACCTCAAACCATCAGGGCCTCGGGCGAAATATTCCAGTTGACTGTTCTTGTGCCAACTGGGTCGAGCAACAATGTTTGCGATCCTGTAATCCGCGCAATCAATAAATAACAAGAGTGGAAGCCCTTAAACACAAAAAAAGCTAATAGAGCATCCATTCAATTAACCTTTTTTTGATCGGTTAACAATGAATCTCCATTTTCGATTTTCATTGTTAGGATATCGAGCCCGCCATCAACCGGATACGCCTCTAATGCCAAAGAATCTCCTTTAGATTTGCGTGCAAATTAAATAGACAGTGGAGAATGGGTGGATCGGACTTTGTATAAATTCGCACCCTTCAAAGAGTAATTATGCACTGTAAGCGTCGAATTAAATTAGTCAGGTGAAAGTTCGCCACCTCGTTTTCTATAAACGCACAGCTTACAATGGGTGGGTATAATTGCATCGAAGGAAATACGCTGACAAATGGGGGAAAATTCGAGAGGTTCATTTCTAATTATCCTGCACCATTCTGGGAACTAAAGCGGTCGCATATTTATTAATGACATCGAAAATTATGCTTTCCCAAACAGTCTACATCGGTCGACCACTAAAACCTACACGTATAATTTCCACACCTATGCTGATTCATGCGGTTTTGATAAATAATAATTAATTACTCTCACAAAAGGGCAGCAAGTTTTTCGGATTCGATTGTCAAGACGGAGACATTTACATCTACAGGTGACTCACAAATGTCAAAAAACGGCAAACGTCCTCTGATCCACAACCGGCTACCGATGCCATATCCTCCACCCGAGGCACTGACGTTGATCCAATCACGTCCTAGTATTCTGGTCACAACTTCCACCGATCACCGTAGGAGGAACGTACAATATAATTGTAAATTTTAAAAAAATGTGAGAACTCGAAGGAGCTGCCTTTATGGGAATTTACAGGCACTTCAGGGAGTTTACTCCTCTTTCTAGTATCATAGTAAGATATCTTGTCTGCTGACTTTGCCTTTAGAAGTTTATGTTTAAAAAAACTACTCAACTGATTTTATAACGGAATATGTTGTAATGTTCCTAGGGGGGTCTATCAAGCTGACACGGAAAACGTTGACACCCTATACTTACGGTTGGCAACTCTGGCAAAAACTACAAGCAGAGCCACCTACCTTTCAAGTCGAAACGACGGTAGTTTCGCGGCACTTTTGAATTTGGATGACAGTCGGTTCGATATGGGTGGCAGGAATGGACTCCTACGTTGTGTAATCGGTTCTTTTATGTGTTGGGCCGTGAGACATAATCGGGAAGGGAATTAAATAAAAGTAAGAAATGACAAGATCAAATAAATATATTAACGCACACACAAGACCATGCCAGGGAAACCTTCTCCGGGACTAAAACCCTGGCACAGGCCACACAAATACATAAAATAAATCACCTACAGCAATAAAATGCAAGAGAAAATACACATAAATAAAACATCTCAAATTGTATGATAAAAATCAGGTAATCAAATCAAATGCAATTAAACAAGTTCATAAAATCAAAATACACAAGACATCATAAATGCAGTGGAAAACATGATAAATCAATTCAGTACAAAAACACATCAAAATACCTGTACGATCAATAGAGATAACACAACTCGTCAAATAAACAAATTGCATGTACATATGAAACATGTAAATGGTGTGGCTCTACTCCATCCTTCAGTTAACATAATTTAATTTAACACGAAAAGTACATGTGAGAATGCCATTGGTCAATAGCAAGTATTCAGGTGAAAATCGATTATCGCTCAAACAGAACATATTTTAAATAGAGGAAATGTAAATGAGAGGGCCCCCACTCGTATTGCTAAGATGTTAAGAACTACAATCCGCACGAGACGAGTAGGCAACATATACAGCGAAAGATCTAACTGCATTAGGTACCTACTCCACGGAGACAGAATTACCCACTCGCACACACAAACATCGAAACATCAAATACAAGAGCCCCCCTTCGTATAGCTAACGCACAAGAACTGTAGCGCGCCACGAAACAGAAAGTAACAGATACAGCGAATAATCAAACTGTATTAGGTACTTCCCTCACGGTATAGTTACGGGTCAATCGAACAGAGCAACATCACACCGATAATCAACTCCTCATGAATAACAGAAGTAAATACTTAATTAAACAAAATAATGGCATAATCATCTAACGGTACTCAAAACAAAGGCATGGAGTACGCCATCATTCAGATATCGTAGTTTATGCAAAATCAGCAAAATGTAAATATCAAATTGTGGCAAGAAATTCAATGATTAAACAGCTAGTACAAGAAAGAATAAAATGGTTACTACCTGTAAATACACCTTCAAAACACCATCACCAAAAATAATCAAGAATAATAAAAAAAAAACGGGAAAGCGTGTGTCTTCCGTCAACCTCGTCGCCATCTTCTCTCCATTCTCCCCTAGCTTCGTTACGAAAAATCCCCTAGTATTCGGCATCTGCGCAAAACGGTCTTTGGTTATATACAGAGCATATTATATTTTTGTTTCAGCTGTAAACGTGTGTTGCCTAACCATCAGGGTGGATTATCACAATGTATCTTTTCCAATGAAATTCTACGAATTTGTATGAATTAATTACAACGAAATTATGTAGGTATCCATGTTTATAAGTATATGCGAAAGAATATACATTTAATTTCAATCTTTATCTTTTTGTTTACATTTACTCAGAAATGGCAGACGCAGTCGCGTTTAGTCGCTTATTATAAGAGATACTTGAAAAATTGTTGTGTGTACCGATACAAGAAAACAATATTATCATGAACCATCACCGACAAAATGGGAAAGGGAACGAGATAGTAGAAACAGCAGTCCACTGCAAGGGTATACGACGCGCCAGATGATTCTTATAAAGCGGCGCATGTGATCAGTAAACTGAATATACAGTGCGAGTATAAAGTCTGGAACTATCACAATAAATCTTTTAGTAAATATGTTTGAAAAAATGTTTATCCTAAATGAATAAAATGAACCATATTGTACTGTAGTTGTCACGTCAGGATCGTCTTTTGTGTTTCAGATATGACGTAAGCGATAATTTTTTTAAATGAGAACTCTATTTTTTATGTTGAATTCATGCATGAAATTCTAAGACCAAATATACGCTAAAAAAGTATGATACTGTATTTTGAAATATTTGAGATAATTGCTTTTAAATTCCCTCTTTTTCAATCAAATATCGGACCAATATGTACTTAATTACGTAAAAATTGCACAACAAATACAGATAAACAAGCTGAGAACTATCATCATTTTAACGACAATTGTTACATGGCTACTTGATTTTTTAAAATTTAAACCTGGAACTCTTGATTGTTATTACGCTTTTGGCTTTAAAACTTCAAAAGCAATTATCTCGAATATTTCAGAATACAGTATCATACTTTTTTTTAGCGTATTTGGTCTTAGAATTTCAAGATCTTTCCAAATTATACATAAAAAATGTGGTCCCCATTTAAAAAAATTTTCGCTTACGTCAACAATTACAATAAATAAATATGTCTCATTTAACTAAAAGATTTATTGTGATTGGTCCAGACTACACTCGCATTGTATACACAAAAACGTGGTTTTATGGATTACTCAGTTTATAGACATTCATTATCATTTTCCACACATTGATCAGTACTTCCCAAGAGGCCAAAGCTATGTGCGTTACGTTTTTCTTTACTAGAGGCATCTATGGTTAAAATTTCAAAGAAATATCTTCATAGATAAGGAAGTTGACACACTAAGCATAGACTGCGCATGCACACATCTAATGTTTACAATATGAGATGTGTTTGCCTTTAACAGAAGCATCTGTGATTAAAATTACAAAAAGATATTTCGATAAATAAGAGAGTTGATATTGCACATCCTGGACATGCGCACATTAATCTAATGTAATACCTTTGTTTTTACTTTGGTTAATATTTCAAACAGATATACATAAATAAGAAAGTTGACATTGCGCAATCTGCGCATGCCCACATCTGATTTTTACTATATGCGATATGTTTGGCTACACTAGAAGTATCTGTGGTCAAAATTTCAACAGAATATATTAATAAATGAGAAAGTTGATATTGCGCATGCGTACATTAATCGTCAAGATTTTTCATGGCTCAGGGGCCAGTGCTATAAGCTACCGAATTAAAAAAAACGAAGTAAATATATTGAAAACTATAGGAGTAGTCAGGGCGTTAAATTTGCGAAATTATTTTAATAATATCATTTTCCAATTCATGTTAGTTATCAAGATATTTAGTTCGTTTGTTTTGCATTCGGTAGCTTCTGGTTCTGGCGCCTCAACCAAGAAAAATCTAAACGTGAGCATGCGCAGATTACGCAATGTTATCTTTCTTAATTATGGAAATATTTTTTTGAAAAATTAACCACAGCGATGCTTCTAGTAAAGACAAGCATATCGCATATTGTAAAAATCAGAACTGCGCAATGTCAACATTCTTATTCATTTTGAAATTTTAACCACAGATACTTTCAGTAAAGATAAGCATATCGCATATTGTAACAATCAGATGCAAACTGCGCCATATCAACGTTCACCTTTCGGGAAGTACTTGCCAATTCGTGGAAAACGGATCTGCATTCAGGTCACTCTCTCTTGACGTGTTAACAAAACAACTCATAAAATGATAAATTGCGTGTACATAAAAAACAAGATCAAAAAGGCATTTTTCTACTCGAGCATAGCCTCCCATTAAATTAACACGAGTAACAAAGTACAGGAGAAAGCAAGCAGTCAGTATTCATGTTAAAGTCTATTATCGCACAAACAAAATTTACGTCCGAAACCAAAGAAATGTTAATTAGAGGACCCTTCTTCTCTTCTTGCTTACGTACCATCCGGCAGTATACAGCGAAGAATCGGAACTGTCTGTGGTGTTCCCTTCACGGAATAAATTGCTAATGGACAGATACAGACCGTTATCACACTGATAAGACCCTTTCACATTGTCTACCTATTACTGAAAACAATTCGAAACCGTTCGCGAGTTATCATGTAGGCACACAAGTAGACGGACGGACGGACAGAAAGTCCGTTAATGATATAAAAGCATACCCATCTGTACAGTATAGCCAAGTAACATGATTCAGGGAACGGTACTCAAAACAAAAGCATGAAGCGCGCCTTGTTTCATTAACAAATATCAGCATAATGTTAATAACAACAAATTGTAACACGAAAGATTAATGGTGAATACGAGAAACAATAAAAGATGTAATTGCACTTTTTAAAACAGAACAAACAAAATAAACATTGGGACAAATCGACCCTGCTCGCTTTCCCGCCATCGGAACTCCCGACCCACGTTAACTTTCTGCCAACCTTTGTCGCAAAAATTCCCTGTTTGGTTACTGTATATACAGGGCGTTTCATATGTTTTCCCATACTGTGATTCTTTCAAATGTGAGATGTGTTGCCTAACGTAGGAGTATCTCCCCACAGATTCTAGGCTGGAAATTTTAATTTTCTGTATTTAGGAAGTGTGTTCGTATCGGCTCTTTTTGTAGTTGATTCGCAGCAATAAAATATTGCTTTTTTTACATTTGTGTTGATCTTATGGGTCCTCAATCCAGCACTGCAGTTTTGACTTAACCTACCACAACTTTCATGGCAAAATGATAGTCGTTTCGTATGAGGCTCCGTTTGTGGCATAATTAAAACCGGAAATAATGTAGACAAATTAACAAATAGAGAAATTAACAAATGTATAAACTTTTACTCAGAAGAATATATATTTTCCTAAATAATATATAAGTATATCACATCAAAAGTGAATATTTTGTAATATGAAAACTATATATTTTTGACCAAACTTTATATATTTTTTCGTTCACTGCGGTAAAAAAAATATATAAAATATGATTCCATCGGGTCACAGTAGAGGACGCCACAGTCGTTAGTTTTCGCGCTATCTCCAAATTTTGGTAACAGTCTACGTTGATACTATGGTGGTTCTTTTGTGTGTTGAGACGTGAGACACCATCGGGAAGGGAATTGAATAAAATTAACAGTTTTGTGTAGGTATAAGAAAAAAATGAGAAAAATTAAATTCATTACATACGACGATTGTTTTCGCGGAAACCTGTGTCTATATATGTGAGAGAGATAGCCAACAGTTTCTACTGTACTGTACTACCGATAATGCGCACTGAGTTGATATTCCCATTTCACTGGCGCATTTCGTGCCATTTCCTTAGGACATACAGGGGTTTACGTTGTTGTAGTTCACACCAGGCGCATTTGAAATGTATACTGGTCTTGTGTATTATCAAATGTGTTTTAAAATGGGACTTTTACTTGGTGACAAAATCGCATTGGTCAAATTTTAAATCCTTGGTAGAGTCCATGTCTTGACATACGTTGGATGTTAAGATGTGCTTTAAGGATGAATTTATGTTTGGTGACGAAAGCTCACTGGGCACACTTGGTGAACTTGTATGTTAATCAATGTTTTATAATTAGATTTTTCATTCGTTGCATAGTCACACTGGGCACATTTTAAATTCTTGGTAGTCTCTTGCGTTAAGATGAAACTGCGCATGTGCGGTGTTCAACGAGCGCTTACACAGAGCATGGACTAATTACACTAAAGACTTTCACTGTAAATGCGCCGTTTTACCGCTCTAAATATGATTCAGCGATGGGAGTAGAGATGGCGCGGCTTGTATTTTAAGAAAATGATAATTTTATGCTACATGATTGATTACAGGTTACATTTGTTTCAAGACTAAAGAAGTGTTGGTATGCAAATGTACTACCTAACTGAAAAACGTTTGCATAATTTTATTCATATTGTGCTTGACGTATCAGGTATCCATGCCCATTTTAAAACTTGATAACGGCACCTCTTTCGCGTCTCTTATTTATGTGCGATAAAGAAATAGATGATTAATTTAAAGTAACAATTCAGTAACTTAGCAATTTTATAAAACCTGTTCTAAAGTTTATCATTGTAGTTTAGTAGTTAGGTAACAATGCTTCAAAATAAACAAATAAAATTAAAACTATACAATAATAGACTGTATCTAAGTACAAATTCAACTGCCTACTTGAAGAGAAGATGAATTCGCGTGAGATGTTAAATAAAATGACAACTCGATATAATATGACGTGCGAGAAACATGGATTAAAAAACCCCTGAAAAAACCTAATTAATCCGTGCGAGAAATGATCTGATCAATTCCCTGAATTGATTTAGTGAAACGAGAAAAAACTATCAAACACGTGATTTTTAATATCAGAGTTTAAACTGCAAAATCATCTTTTCATTCTTTTCTGCATTCAAGATAAAAAAATTCCTTTACTAATCACAACAGACAACACAATAGTAGTCAGTCAAGAAGCCACGTTACCCGTATCTATACTGCCTCCTGAGAACGATCCTTTTCCTCGCTAAGACGTTTGAAAGACTATTTGCGCAATTCTACTGGTCAAGAGCGACTAACAGGACTTGCTCTGTTAAGCATTCACAGAAATATTAAAATTGATACCGAGGATGTGGTAAATCGTTTTGCGAGGGAAAAGCAAAGAAATATTCAATTGTTACTATGATTACTATTTGTAAAATTTTAAATTGTTTGTTTTTTCTATAACCTGATATTTTCATATAATACACATACACCTATTAAAAAATGACAGTTTTTTTAAATCCCTAATTTATTATCAAAATCAAATTCCATGGTTTAACCTCGGGTTTAACCCCCCCCCCCCAAATTTTTGTCCAGATACGGCCCTGTGGGTATGCACGGAATCTTTGGACCAAGTCCTTTCAAATGAGCCCTATATCGCCAAAATAGATGCAGTGGTTTAGGAGTACGTGAGACGGACAGACGTACGGACGTCAAAGTGCAGCCAATAGCGATTTTTCACTTTGAGGAAAATACGCTAAAAATTACGAAATTATGACGAATTGTAATTGTACTTAATTTTAATCTTTTAATATTAATACACTCCAAAACTGACCTGACTTAACAACCCATTTCCTGGAAATCATCTCATCCTTTGGAAAACGGTGGTGTCTCAAATTCGGATCGTCTCTTTTCGTTTTGCCACAATTAAAAAAAGAACATTTGTTGCCTCGCACCGCACGATTCATATTTCTAGATAACATACACACTTTTTAATTGGATGACCTTTGTCAAAGAGAGTAGGTACTCTTTGCCTTTGTAGTGCAAAACACAAAGTAGTGCAGCAACTTACGAAGACATATAAGCGACTGTGGCATGGACTAAGGATTAATATAACATACATAATGGCATTATTTATAAATGAATAACAAAAATAGTAGGTACATATTAATCAAATGATCTATATAACAAAATGCGGAAATGAAACATGCATGTAAACAGTTTATAATTCGTCCAGCATCATTTTATCCTAATGCCGATAAGGTTTCTTGTGTTCTAGTCTAGTTCTAGTCTAGACTAAAATTTGAAATAAATAATTGGAATCTGGTAGAAATCAGTGGGTAACCAGAAAGCGATCTTGTTTGTGATTGTACAAGTTTGGGTGACCACTTAGAAACGACAAACGGGCGGTTATGTTTTGTTCATAGTTATCGAAAGTGTTTTTCAATTTTCAATGCACTAATTTATATTAAATGCAAACCCTAACAATATGTGCATAGACTAAAGTCCATGATATGTGTATAGCTGATGTTTTTCGTTAGAATTATACATGTCGTTTTCGGTAGATTCCGATTTTTATCCGGCGCGCGTTTTGTCTTTCTTTACAGTGTTCTTTAGCTTTAACTGACATAAAACACTAGCGTCGTTGTTGTTATACAGTGGCTGCGTCCCAAAGCTCAGATAGTTTGCGTCCTTTTTAAGAGCGGTAAGAAATTAACATTGCAGTAAAAGTCTTGGGTTTTTTTAGTCTATGCACAGAGTATTTACTTTCAGGGAAGCATGGGTCTTTTAGGTGTCTCTTCCCTTCAAAATGTTGAAATATTAACTTAGTTCAGTCACGAATCAATGTGTGCCACAATGTGGCTAGGGTTCCCGGCTTGGGCCCGGGCGGTCGGGGTTCGGTTTTTTGGTAAGAAAAAAATTTTTTTTACAAAAATGCGTTCCAAATTCAGCGGAGTTGGATATTAGGTTATTTGTAGGTTGTATAGAGCTCAAGTACTTGCCTTCTAACTTTCACATGGTAATTTCTAATAGTGAAATTTCATTTTTTGGCACAGCTTTGATGTGTTCTGTCTTTCTGAAATATGCGACGGTCTAATTCGGAGTCTTTGAGCTAGATATACGTATAGAGTTGGCAAGTCCATTATAAGCGTTGTTCTTTAATGCTGAGAAGTTTTTCATGAAGTTCCTCTCTTCACCCAACTCCACTCTCAAAACGGAAAGGGTCGCTTTTCTCAAGTTCTCGTTTCTAAATGTCTATTCCCTGGGCCGTAAAGCCGTTTTTCTCCCTGATTAAAATACATATTTTACAAATTTATGGGCATCGCCGCTGTTTGTGCCCTTTTTATGGGAATATTACATTTTCAGACAAAAACACGGGAACCTACGTGTTAATTCACCCTTAAAAAAATAGGTTAGCGATGCTTGTAATTTTAGGTTGAAGTGGCCATAAAATTAAGCGATCTAAACTTTATAGCATATTGCTGCATAATATTAAGATCCATCTCTGTAATTTACAATCCAATGGTTTCATATTACTAGTTTATGGGGAAAATTACAGCAAAGATCGTAGGTATTTGGTCAGCGGAAAAGGTCAAGCGTGTTGATCTTTTTAAACTGCAGGGCAATTGAAACGGCGCTCTCATAAAAATTGAAAATGCAATTAAAGATAGTGAAGGAGCGAAAACTTTTCGCCCAGAGCAACAAAAATTTCATCAGATTGGCCAGATTTACCCAATTAAATGATTTATTACTTTTACAAAACAGAGGATATGAAATCGATTTTATGGAAACCCTAGGAAAATGAACGCCGATTGCTCGTACACAACACCGAGAGGGTGTTACTGAAATGAGCATCGTTATGTAAGGAGAAAAACTTGATTAGCCTAGCTTATCTTACAAAGCAATTACCTACCTACTCTTATTACATTCCAATTGAATGCCACCTTACGCCTTTACTGCTAGTGGGTTGTTTTGCTCCCCGCTCTAATTTGTACTTATTGCCACCAAAAATTACAAGGAATTTCTTTTCCATTTTGTACGTCAGCTACAGATGGTTGTAAGGTTTACTCAGTTAAACTTGAAGTGGTTTTTATTTGCTCCAGTGCTAAAGTGAATCCAACGTAATGGTATTGCATTAAATGACACACTTGAGAAATAATAAACATAAGAAGTGGAGCAAGCGCAAGTATTTGCTGAGTGTTGTCACGATGCAATGCAGGGCTTTCATTTCAACACGATCCACCGATTCCAATTTGAAATTTTTAGAAAAAATCAAAAATTTAGACGGCAATGGAAGACCTACCTAAGTTTTAGCATTCACCCTCGCACTCCCAGTTACCCCATCTGTATAATTATAATATGGACCTCCCCCCATCGAGCCTTACAATTTTCCTTACCAGAATACCCACAAAATCAGATTTGGCTGACGTACTTATGAATTAATTAAAAAAAAGTTCACAGATTTCGCAATCCATAAAATAAATAAATAAATAAAAATAAAGATGCCGGCTCGTGTGGCGTAGTTCAGTTAAAGCTGGACTGTGGTGCTAAGGGTCCCTGGTTCGAATCCGGGTTCGGGCATGGATTTTTGTAAATTTATAGTAGGTTGGGTTGGTAGAGCAGCATTGGCTGAAACCCAGCCCACTCAAAAATAAAGGCAAAATAAAATAAAATAAAAATAAAACATTGGGAATGACAACCGTATAACGCCATATGCAAAACATAAATAACCCCGGGATCACTTGTTCCACTCACTCGCAAGCTCGCTCGTGTTGCAAACGTAAACTTTCGGAATAATAAGCGGCGTAACATGCTTGTAGAAGGGGAGCCCGGCATTGTTTTCTAGTGAATTTGATTCGCTAATTTTACCAAACTGATAAAGAAGCAGCATCGGAAAGTTGAAAGAAGGGAAGATCAGGTAAATAGGCGTAGCAGACGAAAAACACGGCTTTTTGGAGAGCATTTTGGTCCAAGACAGTCAATCTTGGTGGTTGTAAAGTTCTTGTAGAAGAAAGTCTAGATGTTGTTCTAAGAGATTTTAAAGTGGAATTTCCGAAGTATCATCAGTAGGTACGTGTTTGTGTTTTGTGCGCCTGTTAAACAAAATCGGAGTTATAATCGGACATTAGTATTAAAGATAATTACCATTATTTTATTTTAAATGTAATTTGTTTCAATCGATCGCATGGGCGTGGTACTGTCTAATAGGCCCTGAGTGCATTTCTTTCTTACAGCTTTATTGATTGATTTTTGTCGAATGAATTTGTATCTTGGGTAAATGATCACCTGTGTGTTTAATCAAGCCCATATTACGACCCAGGATGTAAGAATTCTCAGTTTTTCTATTCGTACGCAGGGTTATGTTAGGTGTTAATTAAATATTTGTGAAATAATTCTTTGGAATTGTGGAGATGTAGTTAAGGTCGCTAAGTTACTCGTATTAACAAAATTTAAATCATCGAGATTTTCGAGGTGCTTTGGGAGATTTAAAAAAAATTGTGGCGGAGTTTTAGTTTTTTTAGTTAGGTGGCCAGGCCAGGTGTTTATATGGGTGGTGAGTGATCCAACAATTTAAGATAATAAAGATGATGCAAAAATAGAATGGTAATTATTACAGTAAGTACTTTCTATTGTTGTTTAAGTTCACCGCGGATTATAGGGGCGACGTAAAGGTTGTAAGAGGAGACTCTAAAGTGCATTTTACATTCATAAACCAGTAAGTACTTCTCAAAAGGCCATAGGTATGTGAGCTATGTTTTTATTTACTAGCAGCATCTATGGTAAAAATTTCGTAGAAATGCCTCTATAAATAAAAAATTTGGCATTACATAATCTGCGCATGCGCACATCTGATTTTTACTATAACTCTCGCCAGGAAAAATTGCCGGTCACAGCACATCTTGTGTCAATTTACAATCTATGTTTTTTTAAGATGCGAGCGACTTCCGGAATAGGATCGTGTCAATGTTGAACGAAAAGACTTTTCGTTGAACATTGGCACGCTCCCATCCTGGAAGTCGCTTACATCTTTAAGGTCGATTCTCACTTTCGTGCAAGGCACGTACTCGGCACAGGCAAGGCATCGACTCGGCAAAATATCTATATTATTGAATCTTATGAATTTTTGGGGTGTAATTCACACTATGCGAGCAACGACTCGGCAAGCTACGGCCTTTGCACGCGGTGTTCTTCTGAAACAATATTTGCCGGGCATGTACCGTGCACGTTCCGACAAGTGTGAATACAATCTGTGCAGGTCACCGACTTTAGTTCAGTTTTCATAGTACAAGAAAGGTTGAAGGGTCAGCAAATGAACACTTTTTCAGCGGAACAAGATGAGATGGTGATTGAATGTGTCCGAGAGAATGATTTCGGTCATAAAAGATACTTCTTATGCATTTTATATACACAAAAACGTATTTTTATTTTTCTGCAATATGTACTTTCTTGTTCTTCGTCATCTAATATTAGACCTATTTTAATTAACGTGGAAGTTTCGAACATTTCCACAGTTGAAACTCACGTAGAAACTGCTTACCTGCGGCAAGCGTGTCGCAGTGTGAATTGAACTCAAAAAACTTTGCCCGTGCCGAGTCTGTGCCGTACCGTTGCCGAGCCGGTTCTTTGCACGAAAGTGAGAATCGGCCTTTAGAAAAACACAGATTGTAGACCGGCATCAGGTCTTCTCTGACCGGCAATCTTTCCTGGCGAGAGGTTTATATGCGATCTTTGCAACAAAATATATTAATAAATAAGAAAGATGATAATGCGCAACCTGCGCATGCGCACATTAGTCATTATGTATACACTGTGGCCGAGATAAGGATGTCTATCATGGAGATACGACGATGGTCAAATTAGAAAAAGGATGCGCAATTAAAGAGTCATTATCATGCTTTAAATTTAAATAAATTCCGGTTACTTCCGACGATATGTCGGAAAAACCGAAATTTACCGTTTTCGTTTTTATTTTTTTCTGACAATACAAAAAAATGAAAATAACACTTTCTCATTGTCACGTTTTGAGATCTACCAGACAGCGCAGCGTTGAGAGATTTCAATACGTTTCGTTTCAGAGAAATCATCATCAACTCTTTTTATATCTTATACATACTGTGTTGGGTAGCATTTTTATTACGAATACAAAGACGTGCGGCACACAAAAAAAGTTGGAAACTGTTGGTTTTAACAGGATGGTGCACCCGCGCACACCGCTTTCCAGGAAATTTGTCATTATCGCACAATTAAGGGGTTGGCGTCTACAGGAAAAAAGAATTACGCCTTCAAACATTTTGGTGTCTCTAATACTTGGTACGAAATTAAAATCGATTCACAGCTTACATTCTATAAGAGGCAAATCTGTAATTACATTGGCAGCAAGTTTAGACCTAGTGCTAGAAGTAATTTGAGTACTAATGTACGGCTTCATGACACCAATTAATGGCAATAATTATAATGCAGATCCGCGATCGAATTAGTGGTTAAAAGATGTAATCCAAGGACTTAACAATGCAATTTCCTGTATAGTTACCGGACAAATTAGCGTGCAGGAAACGAGTCATTATTAATGAGGAATTAAATTGAATAGTCTACGCGATGTAGGTATTTAGATATTAATGAATAAAAGCGAGTCGATTTGGGTTAATCAGAAGTGTTTCGAAGTCATCGAAAAGGCTTGTTTAGAAGCTAAATCGACGTGCTTTGACTTATATATTCGGGGTGTTTACTGTTTAAGTGCTTGGCACTTAACATAATAGTTGAGACTCCTGTACCAAAAAGGCATCCTGCTATTCTCCTGACTTGGCTGACCAAGGTTGGAACAGGAATACTCATAATGGCTGCGACCTTTCTTCAATCGACTTGGAGACCTTTACGGTCTACTACGTAACCCAAATACTTTAATTCTTCTTTCACGACCGACATTTGTCTCGATTTAAAGTAATACTCGCGCACTGTAAATGTTAATGACTAATTTTAGGAATGCTATATGTTTCTCAAACGTGCTTGTTGCGATGATACTATCATCTAGCTAGATAAACAAATGCATAAGGATGTAATTCATAGTCTAGCACTAGGACAATAAATCGATGGCATGTCGCCGGAGCGTTATGCAAACCAAATGACAACCTTAAAAAATGGAAACATATTTGGAACAATGAATGCTGAATCACACGCCACGGAATCTGTCGATACACAGATTTAATATCTAAAGATGATAGAAATTTGGCGTCCCAAAATTTGTCTAATAGCCAGTCACATAGGGAAGTGGATAGGCATCACGCTCAGTTACTCGGATATTCCAAAACAAAACAAGTTCCCGCTTAAATTTGAAAAGTGGCACGTGGTAAAACATCTAAGGCAGGACCCCCTTACGTTAGTTGTAGACAACGCTTTGACCTGAAGCACAGTCGAGAAGGAACGTAAAATAAAACACTGAAATTATGAAATAATGATCGCAATTATTAAGATTGTGAACGCTCGGAAATTTAAGTCGAAATAAATTACATTGCAAACCTAACTTTGAAAATGGCAGTTCACTGAATAAAAATAGAAATAGGCTGGGAAAAAAAAGAATTTACCAATAAAAAAAACAGCCGTCAAATTAATATCAAATTTTGTTGTAAAATTAATTGTTTGTAATGATGTGAATGCGTAACATAAAATTATAACATCACAAAAAGTAGCAGCTAAACTTCAAGAGGTATCGTATAGGTTAAAAACAAGTTTTGGGATTTATGGGTCAGGTAAGCAGGTATCAAAATTCTAAGAAAGGGTGAAATACACAGGATGTGACTCATCTTTGGTGCAATAAACTCCTTTTGTTAAAAGCAGGATGGGAAATTACATGGCCTTGTAGGAAAATTTAACTGAAAACAAGATATGTGGAATTTATTGAGTCGCCACTCATTTATCGCACATAGATTCTAAGCTGAAGAGCTTTGATTAGCGTAATCCCGCTCCTGCAAGAAAGGTAACCCGCCCCTGGTTTCGGGGTTTCGAGCCTACAGTTGATAGTCGAAGACAATCACGGAATTAGGTGTCGTACTTCAAACGGTTACAGTATTTACCACCCCCGTGAGTGCGTCATTCACGGCAAAAAATGTTAGCAACAAGCAACAAGTCAGTACATACAACAAACGATTCGGTAATTTCAACATATTAAAATAAAACGATCAAAACTTATATGAATGTAACTTCAGGGACAAGACCAAGTAATCAACATCAATAAACATAAATTAAGCAAACATTACAACAAAAACGTAAACAACTACAAACAATAGCATAAAGGTATCACATATGTGAATATGCATTTGGTTAAACCAAGTAAATTTCAAAAACAAAGATTCAAACACACACAAAATATAAAATGCGGCATTCAAAACACAAATACGATATAAAGAAATGCAAAAATTACTACCTGCATTAAATAACACAAAATAACAACAAACATTTATGGAACGACGCGTTCACGACCGCCATTCAAGACAAGATGCCCAACTTAACGCCCGTTCGTGCTTTTAGATGGCGCAGGCAGCTTTTTCCCCACCTAGAAATTGCATGGTTGCCAACTCTCAAAAATGTATGTATCGTCGTAAGTTGTATATACAGGGTGGAACCTCTCTCTCGAGCTTTAAAATAAAATAATGGCGGAATAATAATTGGAGTTTAATTTAAAATAAATAACTAAACATACAAATTATATGCATTAAACACAGCAGCGGCAGTCGGCGGCGACCTGACTTGTCGGCAGAAACGGACGGACGGACTCCAAAAAATCTCGCGCCTGGTCGAGGTCAGCGCTCTTGCGGATCGGTTATGGAAGCCGCGGGTGAACGCAACCTGAAAAACGGCAGCCAGGAATCGGACGGGTCCAGAAAATGGCTGCGGTCACTTCGGCAAAACTAACACAAAATTACCTAGCGGGAACGGAAGCAACAAAACACAAATCGGCGGAAGCGGTGGAAAAGCAATTGCGAGAAAGCGAGCAATATCCCCCCCCCCCCCCCCCCCCAAAACTCATGTAAAGGATAGTAAAGCTCACCTTGCAGTTATCGGAGCGGTAGCCAAAAGTTGTTAGCTAAAAGCCAATTCCAATGAATGAATGGCAGTGATAAAGATTAATACGGTACTTACAAATATAATAGGCAAAAATGCAAACGCGAAAAGATTTACTTACTATTCGGGTAAACGCCAAAAGCGAAAAGAAAAGAAGAAAAGAAATACGTTACGGTTGCAAAAGAAAAGTTACGGTAAAGCTCAAAATTTCGTTACTTACAAAACAGTAGTAATATATGGCCGATTCTAAATCTCACTAGATGAAAATCCCTAGAAAAGTCACTAGAATTGAGTGGTTCTGAACTGTGGTAGCGAGGTTTGCGCTTGTGCTAACGTCAAGGTCAAGGGGTTGAGGTTTGTGCTCAAGATAAAGTATCAGAGGTTTGCGTCCGAGCTAAAGTAAGTCGGTTTGTGCCTGACGGTTCTTGTCGATGGTAGTGTACGGCCGATTCTAAATCTCACTAGATGAAAATCCCCTAGAAAAGTCACTAGAATTGAGTGGTTCTGAACTGTGGTAGCGAGGTTTGCGCCTGTGCTAATGTCAGGGGGGTCGAGGTTTGCGCTCAAGATAAAGTATCGGAGGTTTGCGCCTGTGCTAAAGTTAAGGTCAAGGGGGTCGAGGTTTGCGCTCGAGATAAAGTATCGGAGGTTTGCGTCCGAGCTAAAGTAATTTGGTTTGCGCCTGAGTCGAGAGTAATATATGACCGATTCTAAATCTCACTAGATGAAAATCCCTAGAAAAGTCACTAGAATTGAGTGGTTCTGAACTGTGGTAGCGAGGTTTGCGCCTGTGCTAACGTCAAGGGGGTCGAGGTTTGCGCTCCAGATAAAGTATCGGAGGTTTGCGTCCGAGCTAAAGTAATTTGGTTTGCGCCTGAGTCGAGGGGTATTGTCGATGGCAGTGTACGGGTGATTCTAAATCACACTAAAATCCCCCTAGAAAAGTCACTAGGATTGAGTGGTTCTGAACTGCGCTAGCGAGGTTTGCACCTGTGCTAACGTCAATGTCAAGGAGTCGAGGTTTGTGCTCGATATAAAGTATCGGAGGTTTGCGTCCGAGCTATTTGGGCTGGAGGTTTGTTGTCAGGTGACGGTGAAGTTTCAAGGTCGTTTAAGGCAATTTGATCGTGGTGGTTTACTTCCGGGGTAGGATAATTTGATCGGGGCCTTCAAGTAACTAGGTTTGTATATGTGCTGCGTGGGTTCGAATGTGTTGCTTGTACGGTTCTGGACTGGGGTTTGTAAAACTAGTAAAGCTACTCTCAATAATGTAGGACTGAAATCACACTAAGTTGCTTTCGGGGTTTGCGTCCGGGCTAACAATTCTATCTCCTGTCAATCACCGTGCAGAAATCTATTACTGTAGATTTCAAGGCCACACTTTGGAAATATAAGGTGAGCTGCAGGGCGTTTTTTCATTCAGTCCGATAGTGCTTTCCAAACAGTTAAAAAATGGATCTTAATGCGCTCAACAATGAAACATTCTGTAAAGCATTTAAGAACGTTAAGGATATGGAAGTGGAGGAAAAGTTTAAAATTCTGAATATCGATATCATAAACACAAAGTATGGTGACCGAATAGTACTGGAAACAGAAAATTATAAATGCGTACTACCACTGCGGTTCTACGAGTATTTCAAAGTAGGTAATCGGCTGAGCGAGTTCCAAGAATCCTTGAAGACAAACGAGGTGTTCATTACAAGTGCAGGACCGTCAGGAAAGACCACAAACTTAAAATTTATGTAAACATTAGCTATTTTTGAAAAAAGATTATGTAAATAGTGTTGTAAATAAAACCATTAGACTACAAATAATCGTGTTTCATTAAGAAAAGAAAAAATGCCATCTCTGGTCATCCTTTGAATTCCATCCCGCCTCTTGTGTTGAAATATGTAGTTTGCGCTGCAATCCCCTCGAAGGTGTAGGTTGCGAATATCCCTTGGATCGTTAAATGGGCTCCAACCACAACGTACCTTTGGTGCGGAAAAACGACGAAGGGCATCGAGAGAGATTCAAGTTGTTTTGCGTCCCTGTAAGCAATAATTCGCCCGTTACGATAAAGTTTCAACCATGGGCTCCACCTGAGCTGTTGGTAGTGGAGGCAGTGTAGGTGATCTCATCGTTTCCAGCAATTTGAGGGATTATTTTCAACTTTAAAAAAGAAAATTGGAGAATGAAAAAAAATCGTTTATTGAAGGTACTAACCCACCAGGCAAACAGAAAATCTGTAGCAAATCCTCCTTCTAACCGCGCTACGGATGTGTGTCCACTAAATTTTCTGTTCTGTAAAAACAAGAAAACAATTACTTTTAACGTAGTATCTACATGCCCCAACTCAAAAGGTATCAGAGTAATGTTGTATACTTACACAATCGTGGGGCGAATTGATTGTGATGACACGGGCATCTATTTCAATGGAATCCCATTTTGATACGAATTTACCTAAGAGACACCGCGTTGTTTACCACAGCGTTTATTTCTGGAGCCAACGCCAACGTGTCGTTGATAGCCGTTGTTGATCGACAGGTGGCTTTAGAAATGTTTGTTGCGAAATTTTCGCGCCCGATGCTCGAAACGTTGAGAATTTTCGTGATGTCATATTGTGTGTGACTCGCGCGCGCACTTTACGTTTAACTATAGTAAATAGGAGGCAAATTGCGATCGTAGCGGAAAACTAAAGACGGAACGTGTAACGAGTGAGAAAACGATACATTCTTTGTTTTAGATCTGAAATGCATACTCCCATTTCCAGGAATAACGGTCGGAAACAAGGGCGCTTTGTTTTTTTGAAAACGCCTTACGCGGTAAAATACGTCAAGGAAGTCACCTATTTATTCTTTAGGATATCTAGGTAAGTAGTTTTGGTTAAAATCAAATAAAACATGTCTCGTTAGGGTAATTAATATTGGACGTACCTACTAGCATTTCGTAATATATATTCCTCATTAGAAATAGTGGTTTCGGAGAACTAGAATACAGTTTCGCATTTTGCGGTAGCCCTTCATACGAAATAAATTTTAAATTGGTTTTTTTTTTTCGTAATACCTATCTGTCTATAAAGCGCAGTTGGCCAGTTAGCTGTTAGCGGAACATCAAAAAACAATGACAGGATTTTGCGAGTCGTTTGTTTTTTGTCAAAAAGTTGGAAGAGTAATTTTTTCCCCATCACCTTTTAATTAATCATTACTTCGCGAGAATGCTTGCAATAGTTAAGGCAGTAAAGAAATGCAGCAGCAGCAGTTAGATAAGCACCTTTTCCATTAGCGTTTAGTGGGGGCATTTGCCTATATATACGTAGGTACTTATGCACCTACATCGCGTTTTCCTTGTTCTTGTATAAAGGGCACTACATTGCTCGGGGGAAAATTTCCAAAAAGCAAGGATATAATTTACGTGTGGCTGTAATTGGTTTCCACGAATTGCTTATCATTGAGAATCTATTTTGTAGACATACAACTACGTATGGAACTAAATAAGAGTAGGTACGTATAAGAGGGTAAATACGAATATTAGTAAATCTTCATTTACAGTAGGTAAACCGGCAAGTTGCGCTATAGGTATAATTGGTAAATTAGAAAAGTATACCAAAGAAAAATTGTATAGCGCGCTTGCACTTTGGAATCTAAATCGAATACATTCCCCCCCGGACCCTGCAGGTGTTGAAACAAAGACGTCTGTTGCAAGCATCATGTAGCAGCTCATCCCTCTTCTCTCCGCTAAAGACACTGGTTGAAATTTTCCATTAGTTCATTCGCGTCTCTCTTCTTACATACGTCATGGCGAAAAAGTACCCAAACCTTACAACCAAAAACCGGGAATGCAAAGGAAGAGTTTACAAAAAAAACGGCAACCAAATTAACAACAACAGTCCTTAACTAAAATAATGCGAGGACTGCAGAAAAACGCAGTGGCAGTGCACCCCCGGCGACCTCCCCGCTTCCCCCCGGTATTATACGAAGGACGACGATAATTTGAATCTAATAATTAAAAAATTTGGTCAACTATTGCGGAAGTAGGTACAAACTGTTTTATATTTCTCTCCCACCCCTACTATTTTTGCGCACGCATGTTAAAAATAATAACTTGTTTACAGTAAATATGGGGGAACATTTCGAGTAGGGTCATAGCACAGCTGATAGAATGGAGTTGCTGCTGCATATTTTCTTTTTGCATAGCTTTATCACTTTGGGATACCAGCACCATCGCATGCCTTAAATTAACTTCAATTAATATCTACTCAGGTGGTGTGGAACCAATCCTACGAATGTACCGTAAGTTTTTGTGGAAATATTTTGTAGAACCGTAACCGATGATTGATTACAGTCACACAACCACATCAACAACCCTCGAGCGGCAAAGGTCAAGAAGACCTAATGAAAAGCGTCAGCCTACTTTTCGGCTCTGGAAGCGACCGACCTGTAAGGAACTGGCGCACAAGACCTACGGGCGGGCCTAAAAAATATGGATACCGCTGCAAACTGGTGGATGCGCAAACCGTCGACAAAACAACTGGACTCTTCCAAAAGGGAGGCGCTTGGAAAAAAGGATTTTCAATTTGTTGAAGAATTTCTTAAGTTCACTTTTAAAATATATTTATATTGAAAGATGTAAATTAATAGCTTTGTTATGCAACCCAGAATGCAGAAGCGAGCTAGTATGGTTGCAACACTGCATCCGACATTTCGCGAAGATGCAGTTAATGCAACTAAACACAGTATCATACTTTTCCGAATGCAGAATGGGACTGTCACTAGTGTGGTTGCATAATCACAGTTGCATCCGAGCATATATTGTGCGTATGTTCTATCCATGATTTCATAAATATTTTAAGGTGGATAACCGACTTCAATAACTCCTTGCCCCCTACAAATAAGTCTTCATGAGTGCTGATAGGATGGCGCAGAAATTTAGCATGAAGAAAAAAAAAGGATGTGCATGAATTATTTAAAAAATAAACTGTATATAAGAAAGCTCTCTTAACGGCGCCCCCCCCCTATAACATTTCCTATAATAGCAAAACAATTTCTTACACCCCTAAGATAAACATTCCCAAAAGTAGTAGATTACATACCGAGGTGGGAAGTGGTTCATTACCTACGCCGAGAGGCTTTGGGCAATTATTTTGAGGAATATAATATGAGGTACCCGTGACATCCACGCCTGTCGGTCAATGAATTATTTTTATTTGTTACTCAGTTGTAAACGTTGATTAACAAGACAAAACGCAAACGGGTAAACGTCATCTTTAAACGCTACTGACTTGTAAAACTGACAGCTGACGTGTAAAAATTTTACAAGTTAGTAATCTAGTAATTGCATTGGCCAGAATTAATGCGAAGTCTCGGTTACATGGATAATATGATATTTTAGAAATTTCTTCGAGATCAATTTAAGAACTAATTATTTACGTTTACCAATGAGTAACAAATAAAATATTGTACATTATACGCCAGGTAATAGTTTTTACTGGCTCTAGGAGATGACAGGCTCGCCTGACGGCTCGCCAGTCAACTTCTCCTATCGCCAGTAAAAACTCACTTACCTGGCTAATAATGTAAAATACTATTACATTACAGTATACATATAAGCAAAAGTACCTATACCTCGTTTTGGTCTAAGATTTTGGTATTCAACGTTACAGATTCTATTTTCCCCTAGACACTACAAAACTAATTAGAATTACGGTTGGGGGCCTTTTCGGTAATGTGCTTGGCGTTTGAAATTCGCACCTTTGTAAATCGTATCGACGTAGCAGTGGAGTCATGCTATTTAGAGAACTGGAAACGGAAGAGGTGACAGGTGAATAGATTGAGGCTGTGTATATTTATGAGATCCTCATTTTTGGCAGTTGTAATAATTCCACCACCGCTGCCGAGGGCTCCTTTCTGCGTAAGAGGAACCCGCGCTACCCGAATTTGTTTGCCGTTGATACAATTCCTTTCGGAATAACTGAGGCAGTTCACATATAACAAGCGCCAATCATCGCAGTCAACCACTTTCAAGGTTACGGGTTGGAAATATAAGCTATATCGATGCTTTCAATCAGTACAGTAGTGCTAGTAGTCCAGTAGTACCTATAGTGCTCGCAACAGTTGGTGAATCAATAGCAGAAAATGGTTATTGCGATTGACGTTCAAGGATTTAAATCATCCACAACGACATTTACGCCAAAGGAGTTGGCGGTATTTAATGGGCACCAAGTTGCACATTTTGTGTTCAAACCTCCATTTTCATTTAGCAGCTTAGATGTGAACTACCAGAGACAAGCAATCTGGCTGATGCACAACCACCATTGTATTAAATGGGAAGAAGGACATACACCGCCCCACTTATTTCCGATTATTACTTTAGCCGGCTAGTTTCACAATGGAGGCATATATGTGAAAGAAAGGAGAAAGGCAGAGATTTATACGAAAACCTGTTATCGCAGGAGATGTCTTCGAAATCAGAACGAGGAACCTTGCATTACCTAAATTGGAAGCCAGCTGTTTATATCATTCCTATCCAAAATGTCATTGTGCATTGGCAAACGTGTATTACATACATAACAATTATACAATGTCGTAATTGTTTAGTAAATAAAGCGATCAAAGTTTAACATTTATTCTTTCTCTTAATACCCTATAAATAAGGATGCCTATGTGCAAAACGATCGTTTCAGAAAAGGTTTCGATCACTATGTATAATACCTACCGTGAAAACGTGCTTATTTTTCAGTTGAAAAAACACGGTTATCAAGTACCTATACCTACAGCTTTCAAAATAAACAGATAAACAGGTAAACAGATAAACAGGTAAACGGATAAACAGGTAAACAATATCTGTTTTTTTAAATAAAGCTGTTTCTGTTATAGCTGTTTATCTGTTTACCTGTTCAGTTGTTTACTAGTTTATCTGTTTACCAGTTTATACGTTTGGCCTTCTGTAAAAATAGCTATGTTTATCCTACTCAATTTAAGAAGCATGTATGTCTTAACGTCAATTATTTGCATTCGTTTTCCTAGCAGCTGAACAGCTGAACAGCTATAACAGCTGAATAGCTATAACAGCTGAACAGCTATAACAGCCGAACAGCTATAACAGCTTTATTGGTGAACAGACCCTGTTCCAGTTGATCTGTTTTTTGATATCTGTTTACCTGTTCCGTTGATCATGGATAATAAAGAGATGGCTTTGAAACGACGAATAGTTCAGGCGCGTAAAACGATACAGCAAAAGTACGATCGTCTCAAAGCGGATCGTTTTATTTTACAACTTTTATCGCAGATTTAAGAGCAAATAGTGTAAATAATGTAATTAGTAGTAGTATGTATAAGGATAGTTCGTATGTCATTAACGATGCTATGTGCACAGTGGCAGAATACGCAAACTTTAATGCGCTGCAAATATTTATTGATGTTTGCCAAGAGTCGAATGTTAGGTATAATTTTAGTCCACGGCAAGATGCTCACCATTGGAAAATCTACGAGTGGCTATTGAAAAATATAAGAACCGGTACACAAGATCCTAACGCTCTCCTGGGTTGGAGGTGTGGTCCAGATAGCAGCATATGGCCCTCGCCGCTGCTGAACGATTACCATAAAACGTACGATATTCTTGTTAGCGTTACTACTACTACTAGAAAAAATGAAAAATATGTTGTATGGTAATTGGAAGGAAAAATAAAAAAAGATCAAAAAAGCTTTTGTTTTTTTTTATTTATTAATTTACAGCGAAAATTACAATACGATATTATCATTTTCTATCCAAGATTTTTCGTCCAGTCCCCACCACTAGACGTACACTTNCAACGAGGAACCTGCATTACCTAAATTGGAAGCCAGCTGTTTATATCATTCCTATCCAAAATGTCATTGTGCATTGGCAAACGTGTATTACATACATAACAATTATACAATGTCGTAATTGTTTAGTAAATAAAGCGATCAAAGTTTAACATTTATTCTTTCTCTTAATACCCTATAAATAAGGATGCCTATGTGCAAAACGATCGTTTCAGAAAAGGTTTCGATCACTATGTATAATACCTACCGTGAAAACGTGCTTATTTTTCAGTTGAAAAAACACGGTTATCAAGTACCTATACCTACAGCTTTCAAAATAAACAGATAAACAGGTAAACAGATAAACAGGTAAACGGATAAACAGGTAAACAATATCTGTTTTTTTAAATAAAGCTGTTTCTGTTATAGCTGTTTATCTGTTTACCTGTTCAGTTGTTTACTAGTTTATCTGTTTACCAGTTTATACGTTTGGCCTTCTGTAAAAATAGCTATGTTTATCCTACTCAATTTAAGAAGCATGTATGTCTTAACGTCAATTATTTGCATTCGTTTTCCTAGCAGCTGAACAGCTGAACAGCTATAACAGCTGAATAGCTATAACAGCTGAACAGCTATAACAGCCGAACAGCTATAACAGCTTTATTGGTGAACAGACCCTGTTCCAGTTGATCTGTTTTTTGATATCTGTTTACCTGTTCCGTTGATCATGGATAATAAAGAGATGGCTTTGAAACGACGAATAGTTCAGGCGCGTAAAACGATACAGCAAAAGTACGATCGTCTCAAAGCGGATCGTTTTATTAAACAAGTGGAATTTGTACGAACGTATAAACCGCTAATTCAACCGCTAGCTCAGATAGTAAAGAAAATCGAACCGCTGCTATCATCGGTTATGGAAACGAAAAAGGAGGAGCCATCAGAGGACGAAGTATTTACATCACCTCCCAAAAAACGTCAATCTCCTGCAAAAAGAAAGTCACCACAACAACGTACGACTCCTGCGATACCTTATTAATCGCGAGTGAGACGAAGGCCCTCTTCCCTTACCGAGATCAGTCCGCTGACTAGACTTCCCTACTTTCAAAATTATCCGCCAACTGATATTAGTCCTATGGTTAGACCTTTTCACCCCACGGCTACTCCATCATTGAGACAGCCGCCATCATTTCTACAGAGTACAGTGATAGGAGAGCATCAACCGGAGGAAGAAGAAGAAGAGTCCTCTATTGTATCAGAATCATCTACTTCATTACTTGATATGCAAGGTTCGCAAGCCTTTTTTGAACAATACAAACACCTACCACGTATATACGTCGAGCGCATGATAAGAGATACGAGCAATGCAATCGACACCACTTTTGGAATTCATTATAATGTCGAAACGGATAAGTGGAGAATGGGCAAGACGGAGGTGACGATAGATGACGAAGGTTTGGTCATTAACGGGAACCGGTACAAAGGTACTGCAGGGCTATAAGAAACTTATCATCATGAATGAACCGGATGAATCGCTGGTATCCAAGCAGGATAGAGTAACTATAAGCAGATAATAATAGCAACTCATGTCGCACGGCGCAATTACGACCCCACCGAACAGATTCGTGGTAATACGAGCAAATTATACCTTACGCTAAACAGAATAAAGGCTACAAATACATACTGGTAGTTATCGATTGTTTCTCAAAATATCTGTGGACGAGAGGACTGAAGACTAAAACGGGTGAGGAGGTGACAAAAGCCATACAGGATATTTTCAAAACTACAAGACGTAGACCGAAAAATCTACAGTCCGATGCGGGGAAGGAATTCTATAACAAATCATTTGACAAATTGATGGCGCGAGAACATATTAATCACTATTCCACGTACAGTACAAAAAAGGCTGCCATAGCCGAAAGAACAATTAGGACAATCAAAAATTATTTATACCGTCAGTTTAGTCTACGTGGAAAATATGTATGGATTGATGCAATTGAATCAATCACGAGCGAGTATAATAATCGTAAACATCGAACAACGGGGATGAAGCCGATCGAAGTAAAGGCCGATACACAGCTGAAGGCCTACAGCCACATCAAGCTCTTCAACAAGAGACATCGTTTTAATGTTGGCGATGTAGTTCGAATTAGTAAGCACAAGAGTGTGTTCGCCAAGGGATATACTCCGAACTGGTCCAGTGAACTGTTTAAAATTGCAAAAGTGTAAATAACCAATCCGGTGACGTACTTGCTGGAAGACATGAAAGGAAAGCCGATAATGGGAGGATTTTATGAGCAGGAACTGCAAAAAGCTAAGTATTCCGATATCTATTTGGTGGAGAAGGTGCTGCGACGTAAGAAAGATAAAGTGTACGTCTAGTGGTGGGGACTGGACGAAAAATCTTGGATAGAAAATGATAATATCGTATTGTAATTTTCGCTGTAAATTAATAAATAGAAAAAAACAAAAGCTTTTTTGATCTTTTTTTATTTTTCCTTCCAATTACCATACAACATATTTTTCATTTTTTCTAGTAGTAGTAGTAACGCTAACAAGAATATCGTACGTTTTATGGTAATCGTTCAGCAGCGGCGAGGGCCATATGCTGCTATCTGGACCACACCTCCAACCCAGGAGAGCGTTAGGATCTTGTGTACCGGTTCTTATATTTTTCAATAGCCACTCGTAGATTTTCCAATGGTGAGCATCTTGCCGTGGACTAAAATTATACCTAACATTCGACTCTTGGCAAACATCAATTTATAAATATTTGCAGCGCATTAAAGTTTGCGTATTCTGCCACTGTGCACATAGCATCGTTAATGACATACGAACTATCCTTATACATACTACTACTAATTACATTATTTACACTATTTGCTCTTAAATCTGCGATAAAAGTTGTAAAATAAAACGATCCGCTTTGAGACGATCGTACTTTTGCTGTATCGTTTTACGCGCCTGAACTATTCGTCGTTTCAAAGCCATCTCTTTATTATCCATGATCAACGGAACAGGTAAACAGATATCAAAAAACAGATCAACTGGAACAGGGTCTGTTCCCCAATAAAGCTGTTATAGCTGTTCGGCTGTTATAGCTGTTCAGCTGTTATAGCTATTCAGCTGTTATAGCTATTCAGCTGTTATAGCTGTTCAGCTGTTCAGCTGCTAGGAAAACGAATGCAAATAATTGACGTTAAGACATACATGCTTCTTAAATTGAGTAGGATAAACATAGCTATTTTTACAGAAGGCCAAACGTATAAACTGGTAAACAGATAAACTAGTAAACAACTGAACAGGTAAACAGATAAACAGCTATAACAGAAACAGCTTTATTTAAAAAAACAGATATTGTTTACCTGTTTATCCGTTTACCTGTTTATCTGTTTACCTGTTTATCTGTTTATTTTGAAAGCTGTAGGTATAGGTACTTGATAACCGTGTTTTTTCAACTGAAAAATAAGCACGTTTTCACGGTAGGTATTATACATAGTGATCGAAACCTTTTCTGAAACGATCGTTTTGCACATAGGCATCCTTATTTATAGGGTATTAAGAGAAAGAATAAATGTTAAACTTTGATCGCTTTATTTACTAAACAATTACGACATTGTATAATTGTTATGTATGTAATACACGTTTGCCAATGCACAATGACATTTTGGATAGGAATGATATAAACAGCTGGCTTCCAATTTAGGTAATGCAGGTTCCCTCGTTTTGATTTCGACTAATCCTGCGATAAGTTTTTTCGTATAAATTTCTGCCTTCTCCTTTCCTGTTCAAATATATAGCCTTCCATTGGTATATCTAGTCCGGCAATGTATATAATCGGAAATAAGTGGGGCGGTGTATGTCCTTCTTCCCATTTAATACAATGGTGGTTGTGCATCAGCCAGATTGCTTGTCTCTGGTAGTTCACATCTAAGCTGCTAAATGAAAATGGAGGTTTGAACACAAAATGTGCAACTTGGTGCCCATTAAATACCGCCAACTCCTTTGGCGTAAATGTCGTTGTGGATGATTTAAATCCTTGAACGTCAATCGCAATAACCATTTTCTGCTATTGATTCACCAACTGTTGCGAGCACTATAGGTACTACTGGACTACTAGCACTACTGTACTGATTGAAAGCATCGATATAGCTTATATTTCCAACCCGTAACCTTGAAAGTGGTTGACTGCGATGATTGGCGCTTGTTATATGTGAACTGCCTCAGTTATTCCGAAAGGAATTGTATCAACGGCAAACAAATTCGGGTAGCGCGGGTTCCTCTTACGCAGAAAGGAGCCCTCGGCAGCGGTGGTGGAATTATTACAACTGCCAAAAATGAGGATCTCATAAATATACACAGCCTCAATCTATTCACCTGTCACCTCTTCCGTTTCCAGTTCTCTAAATAGCATGACTCCACTGCTACGTCGATACGATTTACAAAGGTGCGAATTTCAAACGCCAAGCACATTACCGAAAAGGCCCCCAACCGTAATTCTAATTAGTTTTGTAGTGTCTAGGGGAAAATAGAATCTGTAACGTTGAATACCAAAATCTTAGACCAAAACGAGGTATAGGTACTTTTGCTTATATGTATACTGTAATGTAATAGTATTTTACATTATTAGCCAGGTAAGTGAGTTTTTACTGGCGATAGGAGAAGTTGACTGGCGAGCCGTCAGGCGAGCCTGTCATCTCCTAGAGCCAGTAAAAACTATTACCTGGCGTATAATGTACAATATTTTATTTGTTACTCATTGGTAAACGTAAATAATTAGTTCTTAAATTGATCTCGAAGAAATTTCTAAAATATCATATTATCCATGTAACCGAGACTTCGCATTAATTCTGGCCAATGCAATTACTAGATTACTAACTTGTAAAATTTTTACACGTCAGCTGTCAGTTTTACAAGTCAGTAGCGTTTAAAGATGACGTTTACCCGTTTGCGTTTTGTCTTGTTAATCAACGTTTACAACTGAGTAACAAATAAAAATAATTCATTGACCGACAGGCGTGGATGTCACGGGTACCTCATATTATATTCCTCAAAATAATTGCCCAAAGCCTCTCGGCGTAGGTAATGAACCACTTCCCACCTCGGTATGTAATCTACTACTTTTGGGAATGTTTATCTTAGGGGGGTAAGAAATTGTTTTGCTATTATAGGAAATGTTATAGGGGGGAGCGCCGTTAAGAGAGCTTTCTTATATACAGTTTATTTTTTAAATAATTCATGCACATCCTTTTTTTTCTTCATGCTAAATTTCTGCGCCATCCTATCAGCACTCATGAAGACTTATTTGTAGGGGGCAAGGAGTTATTGAAGTCGGTTATCCACCTTAAAATATTTATGAAATCATGGATAGAACATACGCACAATATATGCTCGGATGCAACTGTGATTATGCAACCACACTAGTGACAGTCCCATTCTGCATTCGGAAAAGTATGATACTGTGTTTAGTTGCATTAACTGCATCTTCGCGAAATGTCGGATGCAGTGTTGCAACCATACTAGCTCGCTTCTGCATTCTGGGTTGCATAACAAAGCTATTAATTTACATCTTTCAATATAAATATATTTTAAAAGTGAACTTAAGAAATTCTTCAACAAATTGAAAATCCTTTTTTCCAAGCGCCTCTCTTTTGGAAGAGTCCAGTTGTTTTGTCGACGGTTTGCGCATCCACCAGTTTGCAGCGGTATCCATATTTTTTAGGCCCGCCCGTAGGTCTTGTGCGCCAGTTCCTTACAGGTCGGTCGCTTCCAGAGCCGAAAAGTAGGCTGACGCTTTTCATTAGGTCTTCTTGACCTTTGCCGCTCGAGGGTTGTTGATGTGGTTGTGTGACTGTAATCAATCATCGGTTACGGTTCTACAAAATATTTCCACAAAAACTTACGGTACATTCGTAGGATTGGTTCCACACCACCTGAGTAGATATTAATTGAAGTTAATTTAAGGCATGCGATGGTGCTGGTATCCCAAAGTGATAAAGCTATGCAAAAAGAAAATATGCAGCAGCAACTCCATTCTATCAGCTGTGCTATGACCCTACTCGAAATGTTCCCCCATATTTACTGTAAACAAGTTATTATTTTTAACATGCGTGCGCAAAAATAGTAGGGGTGGGAGAGAAATATAAAACAGTTTGTACCTACTTCCGCAATAGTTGACCAAATTTTTTAATTATTAGATTCAAATTATCGTCGTCCTTCGTATAATACCGGGGGGAAGCGGGGAGGTCGCCGGGGGTGCACTGCCACTGCGTTTTTCTGCAGTCCTCGCATTATTTTAGTTAAGGACTGTTGTTGTTAATTTGGTTGCCGTTTTTTTTGTAAACTCTTCCTTTGCATTTCCGGTTTTTGGTTGTAAGGTTTGGGTACTTTTTCGCCATGACGTATGTAAGAAGAGAGACGCGAATGAACTAATGGAAAATTTCAACCAGTGTCTTTAGCGGAGAGAAGAGGGATGAGCTGCTACATGATGCTTGCAACAGACGTCTTTGTTTCAACACCTGCAGGGTCCGGGGGGGAATGTATTCGATTTAGATTCCAAAGTGCAAGCGCGCTATACAATTTTTCTTTGGTATACTTTTCTAATTTACCAATTATACCTATAGCGCAACTTGCCGGTTTACCTACTGTAAATGAAGATTTACTAATATTCGTATTTACCCTCTTATACGTACCTACTCTTATTTAGTTCCATACGTAGTTGTATGTCTACAAAATAGATTCTCAATGATAAGCAATTCGTGGAAACCAATTACAGCCACACGTAAATTATATCCTTGCTTTTTGGAAATTTTCCCCCGAGCAATGTAGTGCCCTTTATACAAGAACAAGGAAAACGCGATGTAGGTGCATAAGTACCTACGTATATATAGGCAAATGCCCCCACTAAACGCTAATGGAAAAGGTGCTTATCTAACTGCTGCTGCTGCATTTCTTTACTGCCTTAACTATTGCAAGCATTCTCGCGAAGTAATGATTAATTAAAAGGTGATGGGGAAAAAATTACTCTTCCAACTTTTTGACAAAAAACAAACGACTCGCAAAATCCTGTCATTGTTTTTTGATGTTCCGCTAACAGCTAACTGGCCAACTGCGCTTTATAGACAGATAGGTATTACGAAAAAAAAAAACCAATTTAAAATTTATTTCGTATGAAGGGCTACCGCAAAATGCGAAACTGTATTCTAGTTCTCCGAAACCACTATTTCTAATGAGGAATATATATTACGAAATGCTAGTAGGTACGTCCAATATTAATTACCCTAACGAGACATGTTTTATTTGATTTTAACCAAAACTACTTACCTAGATATCCTAAAGAATAAATAGGTGACTTCCTTGACGTATTTTACCGCGTAAGGCGTTTTCAAAAAAACAAAGCGCCCTTGTTTCCGACCGTTATTCCTGGAAATGGGAGTATGCATTTCAGATCTAAAACAAAGAATGTATCGTTTTCTCACTCGTTACACGTTCCGTCTTTAGTTTTCCGCTACGATCGCAATTTGCCTCCTATTTACTATAGTTAAACGTAAAGTGCGCGCGCGAGTCACACACAATATGACATCACGAAAATTCTCAACGTTTCGAGCATCGGGCGCGAAAATTTCGCAACAAACATTTCTAAAGCCACCTGTCGATCAACAACGGCTATCAACGACACGTTGGCGTTGGCTCCAGAAATAAACGCTGTGGTAAACAACGCGGTGTCTCTTAGGTAAATTCGTATCAAAATGGGATTCCATTGAAATAGATGCCCGTGTCATCACAATCAATTCGCCCCACGATTGTGTAAGTATACAACATTACTCTGATACCTTTTGAGTTGGGGCATGTAGATACTACGTTAAAAGTAATTGTTTTCTTGTTTTTACAGAACAGAAAATTTAGTGGACACACATCCGTAGCGCGGTTAGAAGGAGGATTTGCTACAGATTTTCTGTTTGCCTGGTGGGTTAGTACCTTCAATAAACGATTTTTTTTCATTCTCCAATTTTCTTTTTTAAAGTTGAAAATAATCCCTCAAATTGCTGGAAACGATGAGATCACCTACACTGCCTCCACTACCAACAGCTCAGGTGGAGCCCATGGTTGAAACTTTATCGTAACGGGCGAATTATTGCTTACAGGGACGCAAAACAACTTGAATCTCTCTCGATGCCCTTCGTCGTTTTTCCGCACCAAAGGTACGTTGTGGTTGGAGCCCATTTAACGATCCAAGGGATATTCGCAACCTACACCTTCGAGGGGATTGCAGCGCAAACTACATATTTCAACACAAGAGGCGGGATGGAATTCAAAGGATGACCAGAGATGGCATTTTTTCTTTTCTTAATGAAACACGATTATTTGTAGTCTAATGGTTTTATTTACAACACTATTTACATAATCTTTTTTCAAAAATAGCTAATGTTTACATAAATTTTAAGTTTGTGGTCTTTCCTGACGGTCCTGCACTTGTAATGAACACCTCGTTTGTCTTCAAGGATTCTTGGAACTCGCTCAGCCGATTACCTACTTTGAAATACTCGTAGAACCGCAGTGGTAGTACGCATTTATAATTTTCTGTTTCCAGTACTATTCGGTCACCATACTTTGTGTTTATGATATCGATATTCAGAATTTTAAACTTTTCCTCCACTTCCATATCCTTAACGTTCTTAAATGCTTTACAGAATGTTTCATTGTTGAGCGCATTAAGATCCATTTTTTAACTGTTTGGAAAGCACTATCGGACTGAATGAAAAAACGCCCTGCAGCTCACCTTATATTTCCAAAGTGTGGCCTTGAAATCTACAGTAATAGATTTCTGCACGGTGATTGACAGGAGATAGAATTGTTAGCCCGGACGCAAACCCCGAAAGCAACTTAGTGTGATTTCAGTCCTACATTATTGAGAGTAGCTTTACTAGTTTTACAAACCCCAGTCCAGAACCGTACAAGCAACACATTCGAACCCACGCAGCACATATACAAACCTAGTTACTTGAAGGCCCCGATCAAATTATCCTACCCCGGAAGTAAACCACCACGATCAAATTGCCTTAAACGACCTTGAAACTTCACCGTCACCTGACAACAAACCTCCAGCCCAAATAGCTCGGACGCAAACCTCCGATACTTTATATCGAGCACAAACCTCGACTCCTTGACATTGACGTTAGCACAGGTGCAAACCTCGCTAGCGCAGTTCAGAACCACTCAATCCTAGTGACTTTTCTAGGGGGATTTTAGTGTGATTTAGAATCACCCGTACACTGCCATCGACAATACCCCTCGACTCAGGCGCAAACCAAATTACTTTAGCTCGGACGCAAACCTCCGATACTTTATCTGGAGCGCAAACCTCGACCCCCTTGACGTTAGCACAGGCGCAAACCTCGCTACCACAGTTCAGAACCACTCAATTCTAGTGACTTTTCTAGGGATTTTCATCTAGTGAGATTTAGAATCGGTCATATATTACTCTCGACTCAGGCGCAAACCAAATTACTTTAGCTCGGACGCAAACCTCCGATACTTTATCTCGAGCGCAAACCTCGACCCCCTTGACCTTAACTTTAGCACAGGCGCAAACCTCCGATACTTTATCTTGAGCGCAAACCTCGACCCCCCTGACATTAGCACAGGCGCAAACCTCGCTACCACAGTTCAGAACCACTCAATTCTAGTGACTTTTCTAGGGGATTTTCATCTAGTGAGATTTAGAATCGGCCGTACACTACCATCGACAAGAACCGTCAGGCACAAACCGACTTACTTTAGCTCGGACGCAAACCTCTGATACTTTATCTTGAGCACAAACCTCAACCCCTTGACCTTGACGTTAGCACAGGCGCAAACCTCGCTAGCACAGTTCAGAACCACTCAATTCTAGTGCCTTTTCTAGGGGATTTTCATCTAGTGAGATTTAGAATCGGCCGTACACTACCATCGACAAGAACCGTCAGGCACAAACCGACTTACTTTAGCTCGGACGCAATATTTTCCAAAATACTTGAAAAGTTAATTGCGAAACGAAATTATCGAATTCGTAAATAATAATGAATTATTATCGGCAAACCACATGGGTTTCGGTCCAACCACTCTACCATTACTGGGCTAGCCTCAGTGCTGGATTTTGTCTACAAAAATCTTGACTATGGAAATAAGTAACAGCTGTTTTTATCGATCTTACTAAGGCTTTTGACTAGTTGATCATTAGAATACTTGTGACAACTGGACACTTGGTCTAATGAGGAAAAAAGCAATGAAATTATTAGATACTTATCAAATAGGAAACAGTACGTCACGCTTGCAAATTTGCAATTCTGATTTTGGATATACAGAGGGGCCCAAGGTAGCGTACTAGACCCCTGCTATTTTTATTATATGTAAATAGCATTGGTAATGTCATGAGTAGTGATCACTGTATGTTGCTGACGACTTGACAATATTAGCATCTAAGAATAACATGTCAGACATGGTAATTGACATGAACAAAACCATGCGATCTGTTCATAATCATTTAGATGATATTAAATTGATACTAAATAAATCCAAAACTTGCTTTATGCAGTTTTATACCAAGCAAAGCAAATACAGGGAAAGCGCCCTATTCAAACAGGTGAAAAATCCATCGAACACGTCAGTGCATTTAAATTGTTGGGTTGTTACATTGACATGTCTCTCAACTGGAAGGATCACATTGCCTATCTGTGCAAAAAATTGCACCAAATTGTTTGCACTTAAGAGACTATCTCACATAACAAATAAGGATGTATGCAAAACCTATTATTACGCGCATATTGCGTCATTATTAAGCTATGCCGTTATATTCTGGGGAAATTCCTCAAATGTAGGCAGAGTCTTTATTGTACAAAAACGAATCATACGTTGTATGTTTAATATTCCTTTCCGTGATACTTGTAGAACAACATTTGTAAACAAAAAATTCTGACATTACCCTGTATACATACTTGAAGTACTAAAGTTTGTTTCGGTTGAATACACACAAATTTTGTCATTTAAATCAAAACCACTCTTATCATACGAGAAAGGGCTTTGACCTAAAATACCCGAACCACAAATTGGCTCTTTTTGAATCGAATCCTTTTTACATGCGCGTTACACTGTTCAATAAACTCCCGCCCGCCGTAAGACAATTACTGTATCATAAATTTGTCAAGACGATAAAACAAATCCTAGTTCTCAAAGCCTACTATTCCCTGGAAGAGTTTATTAGCGATAATTTAGGTATTAAGTAAATTAAATTAAGTACTCATAATATATTATGTTTATCAATATCATAGTTACATTAAATTATACTTATGATTTCTGACATGTCCTATATCTATTATAATGGATCACCTGGATTAATAAAAGCATTATTATTATTATTATAACCTCTGATACTTTATCTTGAGCACAAACCTCAACCCCTTGACCTTGACGTTAGCACAGGCGCAAACCTCGCTACCACAGTTCAGAACCACTCAATTCTAGTGACTTTTCTAGGGATTTTCATCTAGTGAGATTTCGTAGCGGCTATATATTACTACTTCGATACTTATTCCACAAATTACGTTTGTGCCGGTTTGTGCTGTATCGCCAGGAAAATATTTTCCTGGAAGAAGTTATTTCGATTTTTAGATGTCTGTAGATGTTTTCTATAACTTCGTACACTTTTGTCGGCATAAATTTCGAGACTAGATGGATTGGTTAGTGCTACGTTTGTGCCGGTTTGTGGGGTAAAAAGTTTGCCAGCAAAGCATTGCCTTTGAAGGTTATCTCAATTTTTAGATGTTCTGGAAACCTTGTACACTTTTGTCGCTATACTGTTGAAAGTGAGTATAATGTTAATGTCACGCATGGGTTAATGCTATCTTTGTGCCGGAATGTATAGTAAAATGTTTGACCAAAAAAGGGAATGTGTGAAAACTCCCAGCATGTTTTTAATAAGTATTATAGCTTTCACACAAGTGTAGTGTGCTTTTAATGACACTTTATTGTCTAATTTGTTGACAATTGTATGCCATAGATTTGCAGATGGTTTGTTTATATAAGATCATCCTTGTGTTGGAGAAGAACGTGTGTGTTAGCTTCGTTTTTTCAATGAAAGCCTTTCGCGGCGTGTTGTACCAAATGTAAAATAATTGAAGTTACAATTAGCATCTGTCTGTGGTGTACTTAGTCATTCGTGAGATTGGGTCTCCAAATGGTAAAGAACTCAGGGGATAACTGTTATATAAGTCAAAATCTGCTATGAATTGCGCCACACGGCCCGATAAAAATATAACACACCATGAATGATACTGGTTTTCTATACGATTTTTTTAAACTTTATTACTTTAAGTCACAGTAGGCTATGAAAAATAATCTTTTATTTCGTTCTCAAGTTTCTATAATTTTTTTATTTACTTTCTTGTGCCAGACTCTGTCTGTTAAAATGTTTCCAGTTACAATGTCAACACAGTTTACTTTCTAGATCAGCTTTTGTTTCACATCGCCTACTGTGGTTTAAAGTAGTATATAAAGTGTACATAAATCGCATATAGGTATCATCTATGATATTACTTTTCCGCACCCATATATGGGTAAGTAAAGTATTGTTTTCATCACAGAAAAAAGTCCGTTGTCGTTGTCCGGGCTGTAATTAGCACGATAACTCAAAATTGAATGGGACAAATTGCGTACATTTTTTCAGTCCTTGCCGCGTGGAGAAGGCACCCATTAATTTCCAAACTGGTAGGCCGTAATCTTATGCGCATGTGCAAAAGTAAATTTCTTATTTGTTGACCAATTTTTGTGAAATTTTAACGGTAAATCAAATTGAACATCCATGTAGTTAATTGCCAAATCGATTACATACTTCGCTCAATAAAAGGCGAAGCGATGTATGAGAAGTAAATCCAATGAAAAGAAAGTGTTGGGTCTCAACAGATGCTACCGTGCGGAAAAGTTAAGTTTTGATTTTTGATATTGATATTGAAATTGATCAAAGAACAACTTCAAATACTCATTTAAAAGCTTTAAACTGGAATCCAAACCGTAAGGTTTTTTTGACGGTGGATCATTATCTGAAATTTTTTTACTGTCATTTCTAATTCATATAATAATATAATAATGGAAAGCGTTTATTCTGACCATTCCATGCTATAGTAATTTATTTTGGAGATTTTAGTCCATAAAACAATTCCTTCAAGGCAGTATTTTATTATTATTAATGGAAAAAAGAAATTTTCCTTTCAAGCGACTGTGAGGAGTCCATAAGATGGCGGCCCCGGCGGCAAGTTTAGAATTGTGCATTTTATGAATTTTAGTTCTACGCACTCAAGCATACAAAATTTCTGTACTTCCCGAGTTATTTCCAGGTAAAAATCCTCAATGACTGGCCTATTAGCAGAACCTTTAACAATCGAAATAATTTCCAAACCGTATGTTTTGCTGGCAAACTTTTTACGGCACAAACGAAGCACTAACCAACCCACCTAGTCTCGACATTTGTGCCTTCAATGTGCTGTTAACTTCACGGACCCCTAGAAATTGCTTGCGATTAATTACATCTGATCGCAACGTGTTAGAAAATGAAAGGAAATTTGCTTGCGACTAATCGCATGGCTGATGGCATCGGAAATCTCATCGCCCATCGCTTGATACCGTCCAGTCTGAACATAGCCTTAGTATTTCATATCGTATCCATGATCGTATCTACATTAGACCGTTTCAGACAAATAGGTACTTTTCAAGAGAGGGTTAATAAATTAATAAATAAATACGAGGTTGTAAGAAAATGAGAAATAAATGAAGCGAAATATTTTTTATTTGAATTAGTAGGTAATAACTAATAATAAAACGAAATTGTGGCACATATAAATTTAGATTATAATAGCTGTTCAAAATGTGCACCATTTGCTGCTAAACATGCTTCTGCACTGCACGTGTTTGGACATGATGAATAGCATTATTTATCATTTCTGGTGTTATTTCATGTAGGTAGGTATATTGCTTGAATTTTCAATTATCATAATAAATATAATCTGGGAATTCACGTGCAGTAGGAATAAGGTACATTGTGAAATTCAGAAATCAATTTTTAACTAATGTATTTCAAGTTTATGTTATAGATAGTTTTAACAATGAAATCCAACGTACAAACGTGTAAATGTAACCACTGAATTGATTTTTATCAATTTCATCATCGCACCTGGGAGGCTTAATAACGTCACGTAACCGTTAGATTTTAGAGAGTAGAGCGCACTTGAATTAAGCGTTTTCAACAAAAAAATTTGCGGGAGAAGCCCTAAATTTTCACCAATTTTAATACAAAGTTCACATAATTTCGTCGAAATGTGAGGTTAATATGTTACTTCACATTCATGATTATTTTGTAAGTTGGTAAGAGTGTGCGTAACATTCCTACTTCAATTTCTTAAAAGGTTTTCTAAAATATTATTGTAGAATTATTTCCCAGATTTTGTTTTTTGCGGCCCCTAAAAATTTGTCGCTATGGGCCCGGGCTCACATGGTCCCATGCTAAATCCAGCCCTGATTATGCGGATCACTCTGTAATTGGCCGCAAGCCTGTTGAGGGCCTAGAGCAAGAAATGGACAATAAATAAATAATCAACGCAACGTGTTATCGGCTCTCGTCTATAACATACAATGCGATCAAAAATGAGTTGCTGTCGAGTCACTTTTGAAATTTTTGTTTAAGTACATGGGAATTCGTATTTAACTTGAACTTTCAAAGCCGACTCGATAGCGACTCATTTTTGATCGCCCGTTACTATATAGTGCTGTTTGGCCGTATAATAATATGTATTAAAAAATTCTTTATTTTTGAAGTGACTACTTCCATTCTGTGAATGTCACGCGTAACGCCCGGCAGCTGAATGCGAGCTCAGCGCATTTGAAAGAAATATGGCATTGAAATCGTGAATGTGTCTTTGAAATTGACTAATATGCACATGAATAGCTTCGGAGTAAATAAAATGAATTTAAGATTATTTGACGTGACTACTTCTGTGCGTGAATTGTATTTATTGCGGTGCACGCTATAATTACTCGTTTCGTTTCTGGAAATATTCATACAAAAATTTCCTTACGGAAAATTTAATTCTTTTGTGGCCGTAGTGTATAAAAGAATGAAGTTGCAAAATATTGTCAGTCAAATCGCGACATTATATCCGAAACAGCGCGTATATTTATAAACTTTGATCCACATCGCCAGCACCAACTTGTGGAATGACCTGGTGGAATGCTGAGATTGGTTGACCACATGGGTGTGACGCCACTTAATCAAAGACTACAATTCAAATTATCAACTTATGTCGCGGATTTTCCATTTTCCGTAAAGAAATAAACTGCACATACCAAAGAACGCTGACCTTGCCCTAGGTGAATGTTTTCATTACGCAATTCTGTTACTTTCATTCAATGCATTAATTTCGTAATCCATTATTTTTCCAATAATTTACAGTTTTGTATAGCTTCCTTGTACCTTTCGGTTCTTAGTGATTGCATAACGCATTCTAATCTGACATTCTGTCAATTTTTCTGTTGCACGGGTTTGATCGATCTCGAAGTACCCATTGTTTGACATCGCATAACAATTTCTTGCGCCGAGAACCTTCTGCGTCTGATATTATCCGAGTGACAATTTTCAAAAATGTTTCTATTGCATATAATCGTTGATATAATCCAATGAAATCACTTATTAGACATTTATTTACCTATACATAGGTACGTTTTTATTGCGTTGTATTTTGTTATGGATAAATGGGAGATGCATGAAATAAAATACTTTTTTGTGCAATTGGACGCGAAACAACAACTTCGCGTTCGCCATGGCGGCCGCGAAATTCACTTTCGCGGCCGCTGTCATAGCGACGGCCGTTAAAGTAAGACAATGGGCCGTATGAATAAAAGGAAGCAAATGCTTATACTTACAAAATTCAAAGTAAATACTCGTAACTGCCCCTTCATACTGGTCTGTTTAGCATGGTTTAGCAGCGCTGCACTGCGTCCTGTCCTTCTGCTTAGAAGCGCTGCTAAATCGCCCAGTGTGAAGGAGCAATTACGAGTATTTACTTTGAATTTTGCAAGTATAAGCATTTGCTTCCTTTTATTCATATGGGCCATTGTCACATATATTTTGACAATCAGCATGTAGGCAATTACAAATCTTTTGGATAAATGTTAATATTAAGCGTACAGTTCGTATTGTTACTTATACTTACTCCTGAAATAAAGTCTAAAGTGTTAGAAGCGTTATACTTTGAAACTGTAACATTTTGATTTTCATTAGAACTCAAACTGACAGGTACACTTGAAGTTCTTGTAGCATTTTTCGTACTGCCGCTTCGATTTTTCAGGTACTAACTCATAACTGCAACACAGCAGAATTCGCAACAAGTTTTATTTCCGGAGGAGTTCCGGATATCGAAGAATCACTTTCGGAGTCACACATTTTGACTTTTCTATCACGAAAAATTATTCATTGTTTATCTCATTTCCATGGTAAAATGAAAACTGGCCGTCTTTCTATTTGCGAAGAAAATTATTATTTTTGAAATCTCATTTTTATTTATTGACGATTCTACGCAATTGCACAAAAAATGTTGTGTATACCACGGCCGCGTCATTCTTTAACGCCCTCAAAGTTGCCTTGCCTCGGCCGCAAGCGGCCTCGGCGTCAATCTTCTTTTCGGTACGTTAAAGAATGACTTCGCGGCCTAAGTATACAAATAACTATTGATGGACGCTAATGATTTCCCGTGTAGAAACTGAAATAACGCTTCCTCAATGAGCATTTTTGTGGGGGCGAGCGCCAAAGGTTTAAGGATGAAAATAAAATAGTAAGAGAAACAGGCTTCTGCAAGAGTCTGTCAAAACTGTTTTACTATTTCTCAATATGCAAAATCTTCCAGAACCTAATGACACCAATTTTACCTGTCTTCACTGTTTACCATCCAGACATTTTAAAACGTGAGAATCCTACGCCACTGGCTATTTCAATATATAGGCCATTAATTAAAAAGATTTGCTATCTCACATCGGGAACGCATAAATATGCCAATAAGGAAATAATCATTAGGGTGGGTTATCCATAATGTGGTTTTAACATGCAAACTGAGTTCTCGTATTTTAATTTTAGCTATATAATGCAATCTACTACACTCGGGCTACGTGAAACAAATCTCACCCAAAAATTCTTGGGATCTTTTTAAATGAATTAATTTGTTTATAGAATTTCAAAAATAAATTATATTGGGGAAAGGGAGAGGGAGTGAGAGAGGGAGAGGGAGAGGGAGAGGGAGAGGGAGAGGGTGAGGGGAGGAAAGGGAAAGGGAAAGGGAAAGGGAAAGGGAAAGGGAAAGGGAAAGGGAAAGGGAAAGGGAAAGGGGGAAAGGGAAAGGGAAAGGGAAAGGGGAAAGGGAAAGGGAAAGGGAAAGGGAAAGGGAAAGGGAAAGGGAAAGGGAAAGGGAAAGGGAAAGGGAAGGGGAAAGGGAAATGGAAAGGGAAAGGGAAAAGAGGGAAAGAGAGAAAGGGAAAGAGGGAACGCTTTAGATTTTGCATAAGTATTGGTAAAAGTTTGACCAACTCAATTTTAGATTGCCCTTTTTCTATTTCTTCATCTGCATGGGGGGCGAAAAAATTCTGATTTGGACGAAATTTGGTATCTAGGTATTTTGAACATGAATATCACGATTTTGAAATTAGTTTTTGAATATTCAAAAAAAAGACAACGAAAATGGAGATAATTCCACGAAATTCGTTGTGTATATACTTGATGAGTTAAGGAACAAAATTGTCGAACAGTTTTTTAAAATCACGTTTCAAACAAAAGTTATACTTATTTGAATTGGGCCTTCGAGTTACAAAGTGTCCCCCGCCTACTAGTGGGTGGTCCAATTTCGCATGTAGTAAATTGAAAATGTCGCAAATAACCAAAAAAATAACGATTTAGGTCGAAACACGTTGGACCCTTGGTTTATTTGGAAAAAGTGCCCTTTTCCGAAACAAAATGAGGTCTTACATAGGAATAAAACACCCGCTTATAGCGGCCTAAACACCCAAAAAAATTATGGATGATATAATGATAATACGACAATCATATTTTTTAAAAAACCCTTGGAATTGAAAACCAACAAACTCCTTGATTTATTCCGGTAAGAACTGCGAAGATCTAAGCATTAAGCTGGATTCATATAAATACGTAATCCGACGATACGGTCATCCGAAATGCTTATGATTGGTCAATAGTCATTTCGGATGATCGTATCGTCGGATTTCGTATGCATGTGAATCCAGCTTAAATGTTATTGTTGCTTTTCGATATTTGCCTATACTTCGTAACTTTTTAACGCATTTTTTAAGAATTAAAAAAATGTGCTATTGTTTCCGTTTTATCCGTCCGTCCGTCCGGACCCACTTACGCATGGGGGTAAACGCATGTTCTACTTCTACCCTTCTAATGAAAAGTCTCATCGAAATAAATTGGTTTGTACAAACTATAACTTTCCCGTGCGACTCTTTTTCGAGATCAGTGCGCGACGAGGCCTGAAGGGGGGGGGGGTATTCTAATTAAAGGTCTCAACGAAAGGAACCGTTTCTACCAATTACTGCCCTTCTTTCTGTCCTCTTATCAAAGTACGGGGTGGTGGTGGGGGGAGGTGGAACTAGTTTTATCCTTCATGGTATTCTAATGAAAGGTCTCAACGAAAGGAATTAATTTCTACCAACCATAGTTGTCCTCCTCGACCTCTTATCGTGATCGGATATATTCCCTTATACCTCCAGAACGGATTGTCGGCATAGGGTACTCACAAAGGGCGATCGGTGATGTCAAAACGAAAGGTATTTCAGTTTAAAAAAATGCGCTTTATCTGCACAAGAGTTGTGCACAATTTATACTTGTTTTCTTTCATTCTAAAGGTTCCCATATGTAAAATGTTAATTTAGCTAACGTAACGGGCGGAAGTTTGTATAATATTCTCTCAAAAATAAAAAAAAGATATCAAGGCAGTTGCAACATAATACGCTCATGAATGTCTCTTATGTATTGTTATATCCTCATTAGCATTAGGCACGCAAATTAAAATTTCTTTCCCTCGACGAGGTGCTGAAACACTTTTAAAATTTACATGTTAAAAATTCAAATTGCGTTTTCCTACCTCCCTACTTGTTTTGTTTTTGAGAAATGTCGCAATTCCGCATTTATGGAGGGCGCATATCAAGTAGGCACGCGGTGCCCATCACAATCCTACATTAACACCAAAGTGTCTGAGGGTAAAGTTGGTGTACAGGTAGGGGTAAATCTGATTAAATGGTCTTTGTATCTCCTTCCAGTAACTACGCATACCCATAAGTACATAAACCTCTCGCCAGGAAAGGTTGCCGGTCACAGAACACTTGATCTCGGTGTACAATCTATGTTTTTCTAAAGATGTGAGCAACTTCCGGGAAAGTATCATGTCAATGTTAAACAAAAAGACTTTTCACTGAACATTGGCCCGAACGTATTCCGGAAATCGCTCGCATCTTAAGAAAAATAGAGAATATAACTCGACACAAGGTGTGCTGTGACCGGCAATCTTTCCTGGCGAGAGTTATACCAAAATTGTTAGAAGCAAGTAGGTAGGTACCTATTGCTAAAGTTTCTAAGGACCTTTTGCTTAATTCGATAAAAGAGTCCTGAAATTTTTTGCAGTAGGTAGCCTATACCTTGAAGGTGTGCCAGACGGCCATCAAATTTCGCTGTCTAAAAGGGAGTCCCTCCGACGAATTATTTCCTGACATGCTGTTTTTGAAAGTAAAAGATGCATAGCTTTTACATACAATAACCAATTGGTCTCAGATTTTGCATACGCATGCCTTTAATGGTGCCAAGGTAAACTATAGGAAATGGGGGGGGGGGGCACATGTTCTACCCTTCATGGTATTCTATAATGGAAGGTCTCATCGAAATAAATTGGTTTGTACAAACTATAACTTTGCCGCGCGTCTCTTTTTCGAGATCAGTGAGCGACAGGGCCTGAGGGGGGGGGGGGATTTTATCTCTCATTGTATTCTAATTAAAGGTCTCAACGAAAGGAACAGTTTTCTACAAACTACTGCTCTTCTTTTTGTCCTCCTATCAAAGTACGGGGTGGAGGGGGAAGGGGGGAGAGTGGAACTAGTTTTATCCTTCATGGTACTCTAATGAAAGATCTCCAAGAAAGAAAATTTAAAACCAGTTTCAAAATTTGGGTTTGCGCATGACTGTTGTATATTCTTATTGTTCTTCATTATTTTTTAAATAAATATTAATGATCTATGGCTATGGTTTTCTCAATCGAGTCAAGTATCTCTGAGTTGCTCAGTTGCATCACTAAACATCATCCGACACTTTTTTAAAAAATTTTAAACACATTATTTGATTGATTAAATAAACAGGTTTCAAGGTCACTAAAAAACCCACTGCTTTGCATTAATTTGTACACAACTTTTCATGGGAGGGACCTTTCGGACTCCCTGGTCGCTGATCCCCCCCCCCCCCCCCCCACTCACCAACTCCACTTCTGACGTCGCTGGTTTCACCCATCTAATTAACTTCGTTGACAGTTATAAATTAAGTACCTACACGGACCACGGTGAAAGTTGAATAATTTTCTATTAGTTCTCCACATGCCTACTTTGTCAGAAGTAAGTACATATAGGTACCTATTTAAAATTTCGTTACACGGTTGCGATGCGCTTGCGCAAAAACGGAAACCTATTCGACATACCTTTTAGCGCATTTTCCAACTTAATGTTGGCCCATTATCGCCACCGCATATGCGCAGACTCTACAATGCTAAGTTTCTTATTTATAATGAATATAATGTATGCCATAACTTATTTTTCTTTGTACACGTAAATAGTCCGTTATACATGACCTGATTAACCATGGAAAATGCGCTAAAGTTACTTACTCGCCATAAGGCTACAACTTCTTTTTCATTTTTTTTCTTTTCGCCCATTTTAACCTGTTGTAACATAAGTATATTGTATTTCTATGTAATTTATGGTATTTTCGAGGGTGTTTCTTTGTCCTTGGGGTATTTGTTTTGTTTTTAATATTTCACGTGTGTTTATGAAACTAGTAAGGTTGTAAGGCTTTTGTTAATTTGGGCAAGCCGATTGTTTTAACAAAAAACAATGACATTTGTTTTAAAATCTAATTTTTGAGTTATTGAAGTCATTTTCAGTGATGAAGAATGTGGCTTTATTTTGATAAATAGTAGACCTGAAGTGACATTTTGCACATTTGTGCATGGGTCATACGGGACAACCAGGGGGTTACACAGCAATACATTTCTGCTACTTTTGTTAATTATTTACTACAGTACCCCAAGAGGGTAGTAGTTATGAATAGACAATAATAATAAAATAAAATAAAACTTCTGATTTGCCTTTTTTTAACGTAGGTACCACGACATCAGCGCTGCCTGTTTACAAAATATAAGGTAACATATGGAACTATTTGTGTCTCATTGGTTCAATTCAACATACCTATAGAAAAATTAACCTTGCATTGTGGGTGTTGTACTAGAAAAATACCACAAGGCTTTGATTATTCAAAATTATAGATACATGTAACGAATTTTTGGAAAAATTAGGCAGTGGCTTTGCGGTGTTACACCGAACAAACATCTACACAAGCAATTTTAACAGAAAGATGAGCAGAAATTCAAAATTGCATGTAAATAACATTGAACATATGTTTTTATATTTACCGGTCCCATATTGACGAATCCGTTTCTACGAGCAATTGTGTGAGCTTCGTCCGCGTCCACATCTCTGCGAAAGCGTACGAGGAAGGAGTTACTGAAGAAATCGGTTGCTGATGAAGATAAACACACTAAATAGAATAACGAAAAAAGCCTCCAGTACAGAGGCATGTTAAACCATCAATGCAGTTCGGGTTACACTGCGACGCCATGGACGCGCAATTCTGACGTCAGTTGTAATCGATTTTGTAAATATGTATAATAATAATAGAAGTTTGCGTTTATTAGATTATACTAAAAGAGTTACTATGTAAAAAGTGCTTTAACATGATTTAAAATCCTCTTATAAGGGTCGCTATGGTTACTAAAATTGGCAATTAGAGTTATCCACAAGTTAGCGAGATTGCTGTAATGACAGCCTTAATTTATATTTTGTTGCGTTAGGTCGATTCAGTAAATATTTTCGAGACTTGTGTTCGCTTTTTGGGGATATTATTTCTTCAACAAGAAACTTTTGAAAGCTCCTGAATGATACAGATACTAACTTATTAGAATCCGTTCTCAGATTCGGTTTGCAATTTATGACTCTATTTTGCTTGGAAAACATCGGACTTGCAGCCTCGATCCTCGATCAGTGTGCCACTGTAGTGCTAGGTAGCTATTGCGATAGCCGTTTTTTGAACATTTCAAAATTTCATCAAATGTCGACGTTTTAGACCATTTTAAGCAACTTTTAAAGAATAAAATTTTTTTCCGTCTGTATGTACGTACGTATGTACGTACGTACGTACGTTTGTTGGCAATTTTCTGAGAAAACGGCTCGACGGATTTTGTTGAAATTTTGTATATATGTTTTAGGCATACCGAACAGAAAAATAACGGGCCGGATTTTTGAAAAAAAATTTTGGAGCGCCGTAACGGCATTGAACTTTTTTTTTCAAATAGCAACCTAAAATTTTTATTCTATTGTTTGGAAGACCTTATTTTCCTGTGTACAACCTACAAAAAATTGGGCCGGGTTATATTATCAAAAAACGGAGAAAAAAATTGTCAAAGTCAAAAAATTGTGTTGCATATGTGCAAAACGCAACGATCTTGTTTCTGAAGCAATTTAAACGAAATTTCTATGGTAAGTCCCTTTAATAAAAGCAAACAAAATTCATGCGCAAAAATCGTGTTGCGCATGCGCAGAAATGCAATTTTCTTATTTATGGAACAATTAAAACGAAATTTGGATGGTAGGTCCTCCTAATAAAAGAAAACAAAATGCATGCGCAAAAAATTGAGTTGCGCATGTGCAACATCCAACTTTCTTATTTATGGAGCAATTTTAACGAAATTTGGATGGTAGGTCCCTCTAATAAAAGCAAACAAAATGCATGCGCAAAAATCGTGTTGCGCATGCGCAGAAATGCAACTTTCTTATTTATGGAACAATTTTAACGAAATTTAGATGGTAGGTCCTTTTAATAAAAGCTAACAAAATGCATGCGCAAGTGCGTACATATGTTGGCAATTTTTGGTTTCAGCTAGGAAGCTATTCTGTCAAGAATTTGACACCTGGTTTTATATTATGAGAAAGACTGGTTACTACGGAAGCGCAGGAGGAGCCCCAACAATATTTCTTCTTGAAGTCAACATTTTTGCAACACGAAATTTCGACCTAAGTACAACACGAAATTCGGCAAAAAATAACATATCAAATTGATGTGGCTCCTCTGCGCTTCCGTAGGTTACGCTATCGACGATTCGTCTATGTTTATTTAAATTGAGTGTAGGGTATTATTAGATAAAAAGGCGAAATGATTATTTTTATTTAATTTGAAGAGACATTTAGTTTGCAGATTTTCCCTTGTATAGAATTTCCTTATCTTTACAAATTATTTGTTGGGCACTATTTTATGTATAAAATTGGAAATGTACCTTAAAAATAAATGGGTTTATTTGGATAGGACAATAATTGATAGCATTTTGTTTACCGCAAAATAGTTTTACAAGTGTTTTAAAGAACCCATACACGGTACGATCGATCTATTCGATCCGTCGCTTCAGACCGATCGAAATGACGAAGCGATAGTGTATGTCAAGATCGTTAACGATTTAGGTACTTAATCGAATGGAATATCGGACATAGCAACAACAAGTTAAAAAGTAATCGTAAACGATTTACATAAAGCGCATTTCCACTTGCATTCATTTCCCATTTGTAAGATGCAACTTTTGTTAAAATTGTAAAAATCCGGCCACAAATATGACAGATAGCGTTGCACATGTGCAATCCATTTTTGACGTGCTACTTCAATTTCAGTTTATAAGAAGAGTTTCATTTCAATGCTTTTCTAAATAAGAAAGTTGGAACTGCGCATGCGCAAACCTAAATTTTGAAGCTAACGTTAGATTTTCCTTTGTTCCAAGTGGCTATGTATCAAATTTCATTTAAATGCTTCCATAAATAAAAAAGTTGGCACTGCGTATGCGCAAAACCAAATTTTTAAATTGGCATTAGCTTTTCCTTTATTCCAAAGTATTCCAAGTTGCCGGCTACTCCGAATCTAATTCGTAAGGTAAATACCGGAGTAGTATAGAACAACTTAAGACCGTCTGCAGAGGCACCTCTAAAAAGCATTATGCGTTAAATTTGCTTTTATTCCAAGTGGCTATATATCAAATTTCATTTAAATACTTTTATAATTAAAAAAGTTTGCAATTCGGTTTACAAATGGCCGAGATGCAAAAAGGGCACTGTGAATTTTGAATCGATTCGACTCAACTTTTGGCACTGCGTATTATATGGCTAAAGCTATGCCCATACTGAATTTCATGCAATTCAGTTCATAACTAACGAAGATGTAACAGCGATCGGATATTTCTAAACAAAGTTATCGTTCACACGGACAGATAGAGGAACAGACAGACAAAGGAACAGACGGACAGACCAAAAGACAGACGACAGACAGCAATACAAAATTATAAACGATCTCTAGGATCGTTAATAAACGGCAAAAGTGTAAAATTATGGAACATGTAAAAAACGGTTTTTTGTTTTTTTACAATAACTTTTTTGTAAGCGGTACAGAAAAAATTCTTTCCTTGGTGCAAGACTCGACACCATAACGAACCAAATAGCGAAAACAGTAGAACAATAGCTCTTAAGATAAAAAAACTAGTAGCGTCTCAAAACGAACGGACGGACAAAGTTGCCACAATAGCGCATTTTTTTAAATTGTGGAAATGCGCTAAAAACGCATGTTCTCATGCCATTACTCGATACTTATCCCTCGGGCCGGAGGTAAGGCTGCCAACTTTTTACAATAGCTATGCGGGACAAAATCGGGTTTCAAATCTTGTCCGTAACATTTGAAAACATACTTAATCATTTATACAACATTTCCGATTTTATTTTATTTCCCAATGAAAAGCGAAGTTATTGCCATTAACATTTGGATAAAACTAATGCAAAGACACAGCTTAAAGCCGAATGTCGAAGTGCGACAATTTGAATTTGTTTCTTGCGTTGGAGAGTTTTTTGTTGTCATCTAGCGATAGCGAAGATGATGAACTAGCCATATAACTTCTACTTTACAAAAAGTTGCATTTACTCTTTAAACTGAACGCCAAAAATTGGTTCTTTACAGGAATTTCAAATTTATATTCCTCATTGTTTATCATAAATAATAGTGAAATCGTTTCAGTCATTTTTTAGAATACAGATTTGTCGATTACCTAAATCATTGTATAAATACAAATCTAAAATGAGGTTATGGACAAATGATAACAAATATTTATGTTCCATTGAGAGCAATTTTCACATGCATTTCTTCAGTTTCTCGTGCAACACTCGTGCAGTACGAGTTTTGCCAATCGAAAACGCTATAAAATTCATTAGTGTGGGCGCTGGGCGCGTTGGGGATTCTGCTCGCGATCGTGTGTGCACGCATACAGTCGATGGTCTCAGTTCGGTACTTAGTTGGTGTATGGTCCAAGTCTGGCCTTCGTGGAACTTTCCAACCCTGGGTTGCAGACTCCAACCATAGACATATAAGTATTAGCATAAATTCAATGGTGTTAGCATATGTCTATGACTCCAACGACAAACAACCCAAATATACTGATAACAGATTTTCCATTCCAGATTGCCAACGAATTATACCTGCACAAAGAAACATTTCACCACGGACCACCAACTTGTGCTAATCTTAAGGACTTCCGATCCGAGACTACTATTTTGACTTACCGTATACATACAGAGTTGGCAACGCTGAGAAAAATTACAAGCAGCGCCATCTAACTGTTAGGTCATAATAATGATGGACGTTTCGCGCCACTTTTAAAACTTGGTACCAGTCGATTCGGAAACTTGGTACGAAATGGAAATTGTACTTATATACGTGGAACACAGAACGTGGAATGAAAATCAGATAATCAAGTCAACGTCAAATGTAGCGAAACAAATAAAAACGAGATATAAGTATACAAAGTGACATTCTTAATGAATACAAATGGAAAAAAGATAAATTTAGTACCAAAAACATGCAACACATTTACGGTTCAATTTAGACAAAACAACTCACAAAATGATAAATTGCATGTTCTTTAAAACACTGAGAATGGCGCTGCTCCGTCATAGTCTACCATTAATTTAACACGAAAAAGTGCAGATGAGACTGGAAGTAGTATTTAAGTTCAAGTCTATTACCACACAAACAAACTCCCATACTAAACAGAAGAAAAACTAATCAGAGTGCTCCCCTTCTCGTATTGCTTGCGCACAGTCCGCCAGCGCCCACGAGATGATAAGGGAACAGATACAGCAAAAAATTGGAACTGTACTAGGTGCTGTCTGCACAGAATAAACGGTTGATCGAATCATACAGGGCAACTCACACTATATAATATCCTCTCGTGAAAATAGCTACATAAATACATTTTTAATAAAATTATTTAAAGGCATAACCATCCTATCGATCACAACAAAAAATATGATTCAGTTTTAGGTAATGGTAGGTAAATACTTACTTACACAGAAGAGTAGTTAGTAAGGGAAAGAATAAAATGATTACTACCTGTAATTATACTTTTCAAAGAAAATTATTTTTTATTTTATTTTATTATCCCTCTCTTGTTTTGGGCCCTCGACAGGCATGCGCCCAATTACAGAGTGACCCGCATAATGCTATTTAGAGGTGCCTCTGCAGAAGGTCTTAAGATGGTCTATACTACTCCGGTATTTACCTTACGAATTAGGAAAACTGCAGGAAAACCTAATTCGGAGTAGCCGGTAGAATGCTCGGAACTGGTCTAAGGTAATTTCCATCTCCGCCACAGATGAAAAATTCACCTCAACCCAGGTTCGAACACCCGACCTCCGGATTTATAACCCAATGCTCTTACCACTGAGCCATAAATCCGTTTTTTATTATTACTTCCTGATTGGCAGATTTGAATATTCATAATTTTAGGAAACAGTCAGTGGCGTAGACCAATTCAAAATTTGATTATATTGAACTAATTATCATTGAACGATAGATGGATGATTCACATTGCATAATTCAACTGGATGGTAGATTTTGAGTCTCATTATGGTTATCACCCAGTAGGTTGGAATGTTTGATTTTTGCTATGAATTTCATTGCAAAACATTGGCCCGTATGAATAAAATGATGCATATGCTTATACTTGCAAAATTCAAAGTAAATACTTAGAAGTGCCCCTTCATACTGGTCTCTTTAGCAGCGCTGCACTGCGTCCTGTCCTGCTGCTCAGCAGCGCTGCTAAGTCGCCCAGTGTGAAGGAGCACTTACGAGTATTTACTTTGAATTTTGCAAGTATAAGCATATGCTTCATTTTATTCATACGGGCCATTGAAAACCTTTTTATCATGATTAAGTCTAGGATGTGACTATAACAGAATTAAAGTAGGTACTTGTTAAAAAACATGGTTAAATATCATATGAATTAAGTTAGTTTTTCCTTTTCCCTAAAGAATTTACTGTAGCGTCACCTGGAATCAACACTACCTACTCGACTCCCACTCTTGAATCATGATACTTGCCATTTGTTAAACTATTGTGAAAGAGAAGCGTTAGTGAAAAGTTGTACTATTATAAACTGTGTTAATTATTTTCGAAATCTTTACAACCATGTCACAAAAACAGTATTACATGAAATTTTACCAGTTCATCATTACTACCGAAACACTTTTTTTATTATTTACACATCTAAAAGAAAATATTCCTAAAACACTTTTTCTGAAACAGTCTTTAACAGTACAAAAAAGAAAATAACTTATAATTTACACTATTATATATATAACACCTTTGTACAATGCTAAAATATAATACAAGTATTAAGATTGCGAATGTGGTTCCACCGAAAGAAATCTTGAGGTTTGTGTTATTATGTTATCTCCACATGAGGAATAACCATTGTGAAAGACGTCAGGAATTTGTACCAAGGATTCTACCAATGTATCTTCTTCTAAAAACGAATCTAACAAGCCACGAGACTGAGTTAGCTTTTCTAACGACTTTACATCATTATCTACTGCCGCCAGCGCTCTCTCCAATTCTTCCGTTTCTTCTCTGGTGGGTTCATCGTATTCTCCGTTACGATCCACTAAATTGAGAATATTATTAATTGACCTTCTATTACACAATCAAGAGTACATACCGGCAAAGAAATCGTTAAACTCATCTGCTTGAATCGTACTTAAAACATTATTAATTTCGCTCTCCTCCAACAGGTTTGAAGCCTGATTCACAAGTACTTGCTCTACAGATACCAACTCCAAACCGTCAGATTCTTGCAACGAAAGTGCATGCTCGACGATATCACCACTAGCAATCTCCGTCCGTTCTTCTGATACCACTGCAGAAAAAAATGCGTTAATTAATTCACCAGTACGAGAATGCAGTGCGTACCAGAATTGGACACCGGTTCTAACTTACATTTGAAGTGAACACCATCTATCGTTTTAAGAGGCCGTTTTTTCTTTTTGTTGCGTTTTTGTGAACGTATCATTGCGGAAGGTTTGACTTTTTTACGTAATTTCTTTGGTTTTGTTTCTTGGAACATCCTATAATTATCCTGTAACAGAAATTTGGTTATTAAAGATTTGGCAAAACAATCTTTGTTTAAAGAAATGCAGATGCAATAACATAATCAATATATTCAGTAGTGATGATTTGCATCGCTAAATTCAAATTTAGTTAGTGCTAACAGCATAGGTAGTGTTACAAGATTATTTTCTTCAGAGGTAAGTTGTGCACCGCAATAGACAACATTAGGGTAGGTAGCAAGATAGTTTTAAGAACATATTTGGTACTTTTTGTACTAAAAAATAAAGTTTGCGTGGGAAAACTAGAATTACAGGTATGTTGTAACCATACATTTTAGAAACAATCAATTTTGACGAAGCGTCATCTGAGCGGGGTGGTAATCTGCAGATAAAAGCGCACAGTCGCCATCTTGGAAGTTATGCTGTCAACTTTTATGTCACGAAGTAGTATTTTATACCTTCCTTCTTACTTTTATACTTAATAGTAATGGGAATTTACTCGAGTGCTGTAGGGACCTATTGAACGCAAAAAAGTTACATTAAAATACTCGAGCGCGTCAGATATTGATAGGTAGTGTCTCTGATATTGGAGGTATGTTAATATGCCAATTTGCATGGCAGGGGAGGCTGTACGGAAGGGTAGAAAACAGAATTTATTCGAGGGCGTCAGATATTCATTGGGGGATGTTAAGTGAACCCACGTTTATTTCTCTTCTTTCTTTCCTTCTCTAAAGTTGTAAGTATCCGACAGCCAACTTTTACATAGTGCTGTTATAGTTTATTTCCTAGAAGATATACTTTTTACCCGTCCTATGCGGAGAAAATGGAAACGTTTTTGAATACCTTTTTAGCGCATTTCAACATGAATTTAAAGAAAATGCACTATGCTGTCTGTCCGTCCCTACAGCCATTTGGTCGCTACTAGTTCTTTTTCTTAAGAGCTATTGTTCTACTTTTTTCGCTATTTGATTCGTTATGGTGTCGAGACTTGCACCAAAAAAGAAATTTTGTCTGTGCCACTTACAAAAAAAGGTTTATCATGTACCATAATTTTACACTTGTGTCGTTTATTAACGATCCTCTGCCCGTCTGACTGTCCGTGTGCAGTTGTCCACGATAACTTTTGCAATTTTTTTATTTGTCAAAATACTTAAATGAAATATTGTATGTAGGTAAATAAAAAATAAATAAAAGTTAAATTAATGCCGAATCAAAAAATTTGTTTTGCAGATGCACAATTCGATTTTTTTTATTTGTGAAGATAATTAAATGAAATTTTGTATGTAGACACCTTGAATAAGGGTAAATCTAATGCTGAATCATAAAATTCGATCTGACTAAAAATTTTTCTTCTTGTAAACTGAAATTCAAATAGAGCATTAAAAATAGATTGCCATGCTCATTTTCTTCTTTGTGGCCAGATTTTTACGACATTGTAACAGAAGTTGAATCTTACAAATGGGAAATGAATGTAAGTGGAAATGCGCAGTTTGTAAATCATTAACGATTACTTTTTTAACTTGTTCAACATAGGTAGGTACCTATCTATGGTAAGTTATTCTTATTATGTATTACTTATTTCACATATTATAATAAGTCTTAGTTCCAGTTATTCTTTAAGAACTTGTGTAATTATGTGAAGAATTTAATAAGCTGTCATACGGTGTAATAATATACAGGGTGTTCTAATCATATTTTTGTTATCTAACAAATGCGATGTTGTTTTGTTTTCTTAACTTAATTTGAAACAAGACTGTATATGATCTAAGAGTTTAGCATTATTCGAGAAAGGAAGTAATAATAGATGGCGCTACAATAATCCAAAATGGTTGGTTTAAACGGGGTTACAAGAGTGTTTACATTGCTTCTAACCTGTTAAATGTGTGTTCCTGTACGCAATAATGATTAGTTTGGCAGATTTAATAATTTATTTAAACGGTGCCCAAAGGTAAAATGTTTACTACACACTTGCATTGTTGGTGTGATTGGTTTTTCCACTCGCGAGTAGGTAAGTATTATATTTTTAATGGGAAAACGATGCATAGATACACCTTTTTCATATGATGTATAACACTGCGGAACGCTACAATAATTTTTACTTTCATTTTTCGTGGGATTTGTGCACTTGGTCATGTTGTTTACCCGGAATACGTTAGTTACAACATTTATCCGCTAACGTCGCCACTATCTCTCCCCCTCTCGAATACTGTGTCCATTTGATGCTTCGTCATGAACACTTTATATGGCAAACTGGAAACACATCATTTACATATGGTGGAAATGTTGACTTTAAACTTAGCACAAGTGCTGCAGACGGGGTTCCACACAACTGCGCCACACTGGCCGGCATTATTTTTAAGGGATAGGGTACCGATTCAAGTTCTATGGCTTTAGTAATATTGGATTCAGGTTCCAGTTGTTTTCCGGTTTTCAAGGGTTCCACCATAAATAAATAAAATTATTATCAAAAAATAAATTATTATTAATTATGACAAATGGAATATGGTAGCCCCCGACAAGATTTTACATTATTATTTTGCAGAAACATAATTTTTTTAGGTTTACTTGGACCTATTTTTTAGCTTGCGCGTTAACCTCCGTCAACTGCTCGCCTTTTTCTACTTTCCGCAGCAGTTTCAACTAAGTATTGCTTTCCTCAGACATTCTTCAATTCACTTACTGTTTTTGATTCATTTTCGGTATTAGTCATTCAACCATATTTTGTCTAGTATTAAGGTAAACTGGTAGAAACTACTGTGACAGCTGCAAATGAAAGTAAGAACTTTTGGTCTACGCTACATTATTTACTCCCCCAAGAGTTTTAAATCTTCCTTAATGTGCTAGACTCAATCAGTTCTTTAAAAAAGTTACACTACTACTTCATTCCTCATGTTATAAAATGTACTAACTCCTCATTGTTACAATCCGGCTTACGAGATCACCCGTTGTCGCTGAATTTTAAAATGACACTCAGTCTGAATAAAAGGAATAATTTTGACTTGGATGAAAAAATAACTGTATTGCTAGCAAAGTCAAATTAATGAAGCCAACATCTACAGCGCCATCACAGGGCAGTTGTGCGTTTTGTGAAACGAAATTTGGCACACGTCAATGTTACGAGATTTAATTTGGGTGTTTTATAGCGATTTTATGTAATTTTGTGTTAGTTAGTTGTGTTCTTTTATATAATTAATTAAAAATGAGACGCTGAAGTTGTTTGGTAAAAAAATGTGATGTAGTTTATAACCTTAAAAACAAGGACATTAAAACAGAAACGGTTCCTTCAATTTTCCCAAATACATCAAATGAAAATGTCGATAGTTTCTCCGACCAAGAACAAGTTGAAGAAATGACAGTAGATGAAAATGTACCTACACACTTTCCCTCATCGTCATGGAATGGTGACGACGCTGCAATAAACATGTACATTTGTTAAATAAAAGTTTATTCCACGATCTATTGATATCATTATCCAAAAATTATATCTACTTCAAATTTATTTATTATATAAATTAATTCATCAGGTATAAAGTTAAACAGTTATCGTATAAATATTTTGTGTGGATATACTTGTCCTTGCAAATTGCATATTTAGCGCCTCAGATTTAGTTCTCATTTTAGTCATACCCAGTGATCGCGCTGCAGATGTTGGCTTCAATTTTTATATTAAATATTATACGACGCTAGCAGTCCAGGTTTAAATGGGCGAAGAATTTTGATTAATGCACGGTTGCCACACTAATTTCTACCAACTTAAGCATTAACTAAACAATATTACCTGACTTTTTTGTCATACGTAAAATGGTCATGGGAAAGATTGCGTTTAACCCTACCCATCTTACATATAACTCTCGCCAGGAAAGATTGCCGATCACAGCACACCTTGTGTCAATTTACAATGTATGTTTTTTTAAAGATGCGAGCGACTTCCGGAATAGGATCCCGGAAGTTGCTCACATCTTTTGAAAAACAGATTGTAGACCGTGATCAGGTCTTCTGTGACCGGCAATCTTTCCTGGCGAGAGGTTTATTATATTTTATCATTAATAAAATGAAATGTTGTTCGTTGGTAAGAGCATCACTTGAGAATGGCTGGACCGATTTGGCTGATTTTTTTTTTAAAGACGGACAACGAACCAGAGAAGGTTTTTGGCCGCTCTATGTCCTGAGACGGAGCTCCGGGGAGCACGAATTTGAAAAAACGGGGCACCCGTAGCGCTACCGTGACGCTCGCACTTCGAGCGCCATCTACGATACTCGGTGGCAGGTTTTCGAACTAAATCGTTTGCTTCGGTCGTCGCGCTTGCCCGACTTGCCCCGCGCTTAGCTGCTTTCCATGGTTCTTTGTATTATTTCAGTTCACTTTAAGTGCTGTGTGTTCGCGTGTGCGTTCCATGGTTCTTTGTCGCGGACAATACGATTACATTGTTTCAGTTTAGTGTAAGTGCTGTGTGTTCGCGTCTTCGCATTGCAATGCCGCCCATAAGACGAAGTAAATTAGGTCGCCGTACTCGCAATGCTGCACATCAAAGCAATTTTCGATCTGCACAAAATGCAGAGCAACGCGAACATCGAAATGAAATTGAACGGAATCGATTATCACGAACACGTTCAACATATACGCAAGAACAGAGAGAAAATTCAAACGAAGATGATATGCTTCGAATGAGACGTTATCGGTCGGTTGAAGCCAATCGCGCTGCAATGTGTATGAAGACAAACATATAGTGCGTTGAATACTTATCGAGCAGCATTCCGTTACAACGCGACAACTGATTACAGTGCAGATCAATCCGTTGCTATCGGATCGATGAGTGTTGTATGTTCACATTGTACAGCATTGAAATACAGACATGAAACCCCTGGATTGTGTTGTGCAAATGGCAAAGTGAAATTGGCGCCATTGGTTCCCCCACCGGAGCCACTGCGCTCATTGGTTTCTGGAAAAGGAACCGAATCCAACCAATTCCTCAGCCACATCCAAAGTTACAACAGTTGCTTCCAAATGACTTCGTTTGGCGCAACAAATATAGTTCGGGACAATTTCATGCCCACTTTTAAGGTATTTCTAACACAATCATCTTTCACAAAATTCGACACTTTTATGTTATGGTTATTCCACAACAACATTATTAATATTAATTACAGATTCAAGGTCAGATATATCATCGAGCAGGTTCGCTATTGCCACCGTCGGATGCAGACTATAAATTCCTGCAGATTTATTTCATGGGTAATTCATCAGAAGAACTAGATACGCGTTGTGCGATTAACAGTTCGGTGAAAAAATCAGTAGTGAAACAATTGCAAACTTTTTTCCATGAACACAATAAACTGGTTAAATTGTTCAAAGCTGCACTGGACCGCATGCCATCTGATGATCACAAAATTGTAATCAGAGCCGACAAGAGGCCTACGAAAGAACACCCAAGACGTCTCAATGTGCCAACTATTGATGAAGTCGCCATTGTCGTCGTTGATGAACATTTTGAATCCCGTGATATCATTCTACACCGGCGAAATGATCAACTGCAGCGTGTGTATGAAACGCACCGGTCATATGATGCTTTGCAATATCCCATCATATTTTGGCAAGGTGAAGACGGCTGTCATTTCTCGATCAAGATGATAAATCCACGTCCAGGTAAATACCAGACCAAATTTTTTTAGTTCATTTTATTGAAGTAAACTTATTGACAGGCGCTGAATCGAACAAAAATATCAGTTCTATGAACTATTATTCATATCGACTGATGGTTCGTGAAGGTGAGGACAATCACATCTTGAAATGCCGGCGTCTATTTCACCAATATGCAGTCGGTATGTATGTCAAAGTTGAAACTGAGCGATTGTTATTCATCAGATTGAACCAGAAAAAAACTCCGCTCTGAAGAGTATATTCATCTTCGAGATGCCATTAGGACTGATGGAAATGCACGAAATGTGGGCCGATTGACGATTCTCCCAGCAACCTACGTCGGGAGTCCGCGACATATGCATGAATATGCTCAAGATGCCATGTCGTATGTTCGCAATTATGGCACAGCAGATTTATTCATCACGTTTACCTGCAATCCCAAGTGGACAGAAATCCAACAGGAGTTGTTTCCTGGCCAATCACCCATCGATGGTCATGACATCACAGCGAGAGTCTTCAAACAGAAATTGAAATCACTGATGGATTTCATTGTGAAGCATTGCGTTTTCGGCGAGACGCGCTGCTGGATGTATTCCGTGGAGTGGCAGAAACGCGGATTGCCACACGCACATATTCTCATTTGGTTGGTTGAAAAGTTAAGATCCAATGAAATCGATGATGTGATATCAGCGGAAATTCCTGATGAACAAGAAGATCCAAGTCTGCATGAAGTTGTTACTAAGAACATGATTCATGGTCCCTGCGGAATATTTAATATCAATGCTCCGTGTATGGTCGACGGAAAATGTTCAAAGCGTTATCCACGCGCATTAGTAGCAGAAACAATTACCGGAAATGATGGTTATCCACTGTATCGTCGTCGATCCACTATGGACAATGGCAGATCAACAACTATTAATGTGAATAAACAGGACATGGAAGTTGATAATCGCTGGATTGTTCCGTATTCGCCGTTACTCTCTAAGACATTCAAAGCGCATATCAATGTCGAATCTTGCCATTCCGTAAAATCCATCAAATACATCTGCAAATATGTGACGAAAGGAAGTGATATGGCTGTGATTGGAGTTAGTACGGAGAATTCCAACGATGAAGTCACACAATATCAACTAGGTCGCTATGTTAGCAGCAACGAAGCAGTTTGGCGCATTTTTTCGTTCGCCATTCACGAAAGACATCCCACTGTTGTTCATTTGGCCGTACATTTGGAAAATGGTCAAAGAGTATACTTCACTGCGGAGAATGCATTACAACGATCTGATCGACCGCCATCTACAACATTGACCAGTTTTTTTGAAATGTGCCAAAATGATCATTTCGCAAGAACGCTGCTATATTCCGAAATGCCAAGATATTATACTTGGAATCAATCGTTAAAGAAATTCCAAAGACGAAAACAAGGAAATCCGGTTCCAGGTTACCCACATGTATTTTCCACCGATGCCTTAGGTCGCATTTATACAATTCATCCAAGCAACGACGAGTGTTTCTATTTGCGTTTACTATTAGTCAACGTTCGTGGCCCAACATCATTTCAACATTTACGAACTGTTAATGGTGTACTGTGTGGCACATACCGAGAAGCCTGTCAACGTTTGTTATTGTTAGAAAATGACATTCATTGGGATTGCACCCTTGCAGATGCTGTGATTTCATCAAATGCTCATCAAGTGCGAACATTGTTTGCGATCTCAACGTGCTTTCCATCAAACCCAATTGATTTGTGGACAAAATACAAAGATAACATGTCTGACGATATTTTACATCGGATGCGTACTACAACATCAAATCTAGAATTGCAACTGAGCGATGAAATTTACAATGAGGTATTGATATTAATTGAGGACATGTGCTTGATGATGTCGAACAAGGTACTAGCGCAATTAGGCATCACAGCGCCCAATCGTCCGATGCACGACGCATTTAATCAGGAGCTGACACGCGAAAGGCAATATGACTACGATGTGTTGATAGAGTCAGTTCGAGCAAATGTTCCGCTATTGAATCAAGAACAGAAATATGCATACGACACTCTTATGAAAGTTGCTAACGATGGGACTGGAGGGATTTTCTTCTTAGACGCTCCTGGTGGAACTGGAAAAACGTTTTTGATCGCGTTGATTTTGGCAACGATTCGCCCCCAGAATGAAATTGCAGTTGCACTTGCTTCATCAGGAATTGCAGCTACGTTGTTGGAAGGCGGTCGAACAGCTCATTCGGCTCTCAAGTTGCCGTTGAATATGCAAATCATTGAAACACCAACGTGCAACCTTTCGAAAAACTGTGCGATGTCCAAAGTATTGCAGCAATGCAAGTTGATCGTTTGGGATGAATGTACAATGGCGCATAAAAAGTCTTTAGAGGCATTAGACCGAACAATGCAAGATCTACGAAACAATCAACACCGGTTTGGTGGAGCGATGATTCTTTTAGCAGGTGATTTTCGTCAAACATTACCGGTGATTCCACGGTCAACGCCAGCCTATGAACTTAATGCATGTTTGAAGTCGTCCGTTTGGTGGAAACACGTCAAGGTTCTCAAATTAAATATGAACATGCGTGTCGTGTTGCAGAACGATCAAGCTGGAGAATTATTTTCAAAACAATTGTTGGACATTGGCAATGGCAACATCCCCGTTGATATTTCGACTGGTTGCATTACATTTCCCGTAAATTTTTGTCAGTTCACCGAGTCGAAGACCGAACTCCAATCCAAAAGGTGTACCCAAACATTGCTCAAAATTACAGAAATCATGATTGGTTGAGTAACCGTGCTATATTGGCTGCCAAAAACATTGATGTCAACGAATTGAACTTCAAAATTCAAAGTGAAATTGCTGGCGAATTGATGACATACAAATCGATAGATTCCATTACTAAGGAAGATGATATCGTCAACTATCCAACCGAATTTTTAAACTCGCTGGAGCTGCCCGGATTGCCGCCTCATAATCTCCAATTAAAAGTCGGATCGATAATCATAATGTTGCGAAATATCAACCAACCACGTCTTTGTAATGGCACCCGTCTTGCGGTGAAGAGACTGATGAACAACATCATCGAAGCAAGAATTCTTCAAGGAAAGTACAAAGGAGAACACGTTTTGATACCTCGCATTCCAATGATTTCGACCGACATGCCATTCGATTTTAAACGCTTGCAGTTTCCGGTGCGTCTTGCATTCACTATGACGATAAACAAGTCACAAGGACAGTCGTTAAGTGTTTGCGGCATTAACCTTGAACATCCACGTCAATTGTATGTTGCCTGTTCCCGCGTCCCGACGCGGAAACCATCAGCTTTATTTGTTTACGCGCCAGACAACAGAACAAAAAATGTCGTGTATCATAAAGCATTGCAATGAAGAAAATTCGGATGTCACAGGAAGTAATGTAGGTTAATTGTGGTTCAGATAAACAGTTAAAAAATATTATTACATCATTATTAACTATAACTATATTAAAAGTGATATTCTTATAAAAGTAGTAATGAAAATGAAAATAATACTTACATGAATAAAATTATATTTCTTACTGTATTACATAATAGATAGGTATACTTAATAATACACTTTAAACATTTTCTACGTTTATATCGTTTTCTGTTGCTACGTCTATTTCGTTTCCCTTATTTTCTGCTCTTCTTCCCTTCGTTCTTTTTCGTCCGCATTGTCGGAATCGGCATATGCTATTTACGATAAGGCGCGATCTATATCATCGTCACACCATAACCATAGGGATTGTGTTGAAGATGTTGAAAATTTTGACGGCGAAATTGACACAATTTCACTTGAAGTGGACTGCGTTCGCTGTTTCTTCAATCTTTCTATTGCTTGCTGTTCTCCACGGTATGGCCGCAAATCTCGCAATACTGCTGTTGACTTCATTTCATACGACGAAATAAATGGTGCTTTGTTGCATTTCGTACACGTTTCTATAAAGAACAATAATATATTGCTATAGGCATATACACATGATATAGTTTGACATACCCAATATAGAATCGAATTCCATCTGCCTACGTGCCCCACAAATACCGCAAAATCGGTCCATATTTCCAATGCACACTAACAAGCAAAGACTAAAACTACGCCAAGGCCAAGTGCACAGCTCAAGTGATATCTGTAGTGTGATTCATTCTCGTATACGTTCGTCTCTCTTTCGGGTTCTGTCGTGCATTGACTGTTGGGTCATCTGAACTCAAACCTACAGAATTGGTATCACAAATTCTGAAGTCCTAACCCCCATTAGTAGGCAAGTCAGCGTTCGGGCAGGACAACGTCTGCCGGGTCAGCTAGTCATTAATAATAATAACCAATAAACCACTAATGTTACATCTAAGTAAAGTTTTTAACGCCAATACCAAATTAAAATATAAAACGGTTTTCCCTCTCACAGAGAGTAACGTGTTTACTCTACATAAGCACCAAAAAATAACGGTACCGATATCCGTTCCCGTTATCATACCTTCCTGAATAACAGTTCCAGTTCCAAGTGAGGGGCTTATAAATGCAATAGGTTCCGGTTCAGGTAGCAGTTCTTTTCGGTACCAGTGTGGCACACCAAAATTGCATTTTTTGAAATGGAACACTCTGTACATTATTCAAGATTTCAATTCTTCTTTCATTTGAAATATACTGTACGTAAATTCAATTGGTTACTATCGATTTGAAAATAAACGTTATTATTTTAAAATTTATTAATAATGAACAAGTGTTGATAATACAATATTTAACCTAATGACATTAAAATACAGATCATAACTAATAAACTAGTTAAAACAAAATTAAAATCCATCAATAAATGACTGGGCAATATATTACTTACGCATACTTATTCAGTGCGCAACACAGTACTGCCTGCGACGCCATTTGGCCTAATCGAGTCCTGCTGTTACGTCGCACCAATAAGCAACCGTGCACATACTAAGAGAACGAATATGCATCGTATGCGAATAGGTCACATGACGTTACACGCGGAAATGTAATTATATTTCCAAGCGCAACTTTAAGGTCTTGTAAATTTTTCATTTGTGAAGGTATTTTAATGATTCTTTCGCATTTTTGTTTCACTTTACTTAAATTTTCATAATTAATTTACAATAAAAAACTGGAAACTTTTCCATTGAATAAAGAACAATACAATGGTTCCAAATAATCATAACAAACTTCGCAAACAGTTCTTTTCAGAACTATAGAATGTTTTCAAAAAAAATTCGTGATCTCATTAATTGTTGGTTGTTTTTTTCAAACAAAAATGTTTATTTTCAAAACTCGATAATCAGGAAACGATCGAATTTAGATACATTGTGCTTGTTACAAATTTTGGTTAAAATTGAGAGAAGAATTGAAATATCAAATCATGTACAGTGTTTCATTTAAAAAAATTCAATTTGGGTGTGCCACACTCTCGGCCACACCTTTATGACCAACCTTGAATAATTATTTATACAAAACTATTGCATAAAACTCTTTTGTTGTCTTCCCCGATAGTAGACCGTTTCCAGATTTATCAGCGGTCCTGTATACAGAATAGAGCAACAAAGGTGGTACCACAACATTAGGAAACATAAGTCGATTGGGTGGAAGAGCAGGAGAGTAACTCATCCGTCCCTGAACTGCATCGTTTACACCTTTTCTTCACTATATGGAATATTTTTTTTCTTTTCTTGTAAATATGGTCTAATTATTATTATTATTAAGAACACAAATTAAACAATGTAACCATATTAACAAAATGTTCTAGTAAACAAATGTGTTAAATTACATAATTATCCCTCATAGAGATTTACAAAGTAATTCATAACCCAAAGTTCCCATGTAAATGAAAGATATATTGGGAATATACAATATAAGCTGTACATATTGTAATCAAGTGTACATACTCATATATACAAGATCACTCATAATACATGGCTTACTTTAAACACAATTGTTTATACCTGGGGCTTGCGTGAAACGACCTTCTCATGAGCTATCAAGCGTTTTGAGTGCATGAATGAGCGGGGCTTAACTTTATATAAATAAAACAGACCGTCTGATCATCCAAATATGAAAAATTAACTCCTTATATTAGTACCAGATTGTTACTTATACATAAAAGTGTGGGTAAATATATGTCCTCTGCCCTAAGTTGCATCAGCAGATTGTTTTTGACAGAATGTAAAATCCCGCTCACTGCTGCATTAAAAAACCTTGGGTTCTTATGAAACCTCCTGGTCAATTCAAAGTAAATCTAGCGTTGCTGCACATATTCATAAAAATAACCATACAGAAGATATTTCTTTAGTTAAGAAAGTTGTAACTGTGAATTAGATAGAACAAACGCTTCCTAATAAATAATGATCAGGGGCCAATTTTGTCATTTAGAACTTGCAAACTTAAACTTTCAGGAGGAATGTGTATAAATAGAATAAGATGTATAGGTACTTTCTAAAACTCAAGTTGTTGGTTAGATGTCGAAAGGTATTTCGCGCGTTTTTAAATTTTATTGTGATCGCTTGATGTTTTTGTTTTAGCTTCTTTACATTGCTTACAAAAGCCATACTTCTAATACATATAATCAACCCCTAAAATTCTTACCTTTCCCTTTACTAACTCTGTATTTTTCTTCAAACTTTTTTTAATTTTTGCTATGTCCAGCTTACAGTTTCTTTTATTGCAATCTCTATATTCGCATATCTTTTATTAATCTCATTTCCATTCTTAAGACAATTATTACCGTTAAGAAAGAAGCGAAAGAAATTATGTAAAAGAAATGAAAAATGTTGAGAAAATTACTTAAAAGAATAAAACTTACCCTTTTCCTTGCGTGTTCTGTACATAATGGAAGTTCATGAGTGATATCCAAAACTGGAACGGAGCATTGCGTATTATCGGCAAACTTAGCTGTACAGTAATTGAAGAGAACTTGATCAGAATTACTCATGATATGCAGCGTGCAATACTTTGAACAGGGCAACGCCTGTCGACAACATTTATCAACACAACAGTAACGCGGCGACACTAATTTATTATATCCCAAATTCGTATGACACACTTGGTGTGAACTACATGTCCGCCTATTCGACAAATTGTCAACGTGAAGATCCCACCTTCCCAGATTACTCCGTAAAATTTGTTTCAAGTGCCTTTGCAGTTCGTACCTTGTAATTTCTAAGCGTTCTTCACGTGATTTGTCTTCTAATTTTAATCGCTGTAACAATAATTTATTATTGTTGTTGAATTATCAGATTGAAGAAATTCGTAAATAAGAGAAATGAAAAAATACATTACCTCTAAACTACTACTGAACCACTGTTGTTGGTAATGATTATAGCAAGCATCGCCACCACCTATCCGTTGTAATGACTCGTGGTAAGTACTGGCATTATGCTTCAATCGATGTTTTGAAGAAGATTTTAAACTATTTATTTTATTATCAATTTTTTTACTTAAACCTGCAAACAAATTGATACATAAGCAAGTAGGTACTGTAAAATGGACAATTAACTTATACATATTGTATGGTGTAACTTTCTAGTATTTAGTCTATACTATACTAGGGTTGCCATCTCAAAACTCTACCAACTAGGACAGGAAGCGTGAAAACCCAGGATTTAGGGATTATAAACCCAGACATATCAACTGAATTTGATAAAAAATATTTTCTAAAGAAATAAAACAAACAATTAATTTTTCTAAATAAAACAAGGCGTACTCCATCATGAAACAAAATCTTCTTTAACTGTTAGGAATCAGCAACGGCTTATCTTTTTAAATTCTTTAAATGAAGCAATAATATACTTTTTTTAACAAAATAAAATAAAAGTTATAAGAAGCTAATAACAGTAATTTTTAAATGAAACAAAAATTTGGTCTTTTAGTAAAATAAAATGTTTAGGAAACTATTTACTTTTCAGGTCTTCGGTATTTATCCGTCTCCAATAGCGTTTAGAATATCTTTCTTACTTAAAAGAAATTTATAAAAATCTACACAATTATAATCTTTGAAATTGTACTTTATTTATATCACTGACGAGACTGTGTTGAGATATTTGAAAATTCCTGCTTTCCTTAACCCCTTGATTTAGTTTTAATTATTGTAAAATTAGGTAGTAATGTAGTCATTACTGTCTCGTCAGTGATAAAAATAAAGTACAATTTCAAAGATTATAATTGTGTAGATTTTTATAAATTTCTTTTAAGTAAGGAAGATATTCTAAACGCTATTGGAAATTCGGATAAATACCGAAGACCTGAAAAGTAAATAGTTCCCTAAACATTTTATATGAGTTGTTTTTAGTTGCCATGAATAGTTAGTTGTAGTAACACAAAAATCGCTTATTGAATCTACAGGGTGATTCCTATAGTACCTGCCACCGTTTGGGAGCGTATAGGGGGTGCCTAGGGGAGTATTTTGATATAGGACACTTGGGGTCGGAAATCTAAAATAAGGGCGCCAGAACCAAATTTATCTTCTGGAATTTCACGCCTGTATGTAGGCAACCCAACCGACCGACGTTTCGCGCGGAGCGATGCAGAGCGAGTTAGCGCGAGGAAGCGACATGGGAGGGAAGGAGGGAAAACGACAGTCAAAAGCAATAACGTTTACAAGTGTTCAACGTGGCCACCGTTGTTCTCAATGCACTTCCTACATCTAGCCAACTATTATTATACTATTGCCATAGTGTTTATTCACTTGATACGCGTCGTTGCAGACGGGATTTCGTGGGTTTAAACAAAATTCTGATCAAGTGTCAGCCACACATCGCCGCCTGAGATCGCTCCGTGTGCACCGCCGGCCGGTTGGGTTGCCTACCTACAGGCGCGAAATTCCAGAAGGTAAATTTGGCTCTGGCACCCTTATTTTAGATTTCCGACCCCAAGTGTCCTATATCAAAATACTCCCCTACGCACCACCTACACGCTCCCAAACGGTGGCAGGTACTATAGGAATCACCCTGTATTTCATTTTGGTCATTACTTTTTCCATATTTTTGCTCACTTGTATTCATTAAAGTGTTTTCTACTTTATTTGACTTTCGCTTTTTAAAAGAACTCCAAAAGACTGTTTCAATATTCAATACATTCCTTTATTTTGTCCACTGTTGTGCCACTAGTGAAAATATTCTTTCAGCGTTGTCATTATGAGCAGGAATGCAAAAAGTAGTGCAATTTTCAATAACTCCGAGTACCTACCTATAAATAAGCATTAGGTGTTTTAAAAAATTGTTACCAAAGCTGATTTGCGCTTGAAAGCTTATCTTGTTGGCTTAAATTTTGACAGAAAGATTTTTAATTCACCCACTCAGTACCTCAAAACCCGGACTACCATTGAAAACCAGTCCGGACGCTCCCCGGACGCCCCCTACACTAGGACAAATCCGGGGAAATCTGGACGGATGGCAACCCTATACTATACTAACAAAACAGTGGAGACTTTAACCAACATGTGGCTTGTGGAAGACATAGGTATGTTTTATTCATCTAAACTAATTTAGAATCTCATCTACATTCACGTACCAACAAACCATTAAATATTTGAACTAGAAAAATATTTTTATCATAGAGGGTTGTGCTTTTATTTTCGGCTTAATGAAAAGCAATAAAGATTTACAGAGTGTGTTCAAAAAGTAATGCATTTATTTTTTTTAAAGTCATTTATTGAACAGATTTGCACACACTTAAAATTCTTCAAAATACTGTCCTTGGGGCCTCTACACTTTTTCCGGTGAATTTGCCATGACCGGTACGTGCCCTGGAGAAGTACAGGGTTCGGCAATGAAACGGGAAGATTTCGTAAATAATTTTATTATCGAAAAAATATTTTTTTTGTAATTAGTAATACCATACTGGGAAATAAAAGAGTAGCCATTTGATATACAATGTTAAAAAACATTATTTTTTGAAAATTACATCTGTCAAATGGCCTCCGTTGACACGTATGCATTCATGGAGTCGAGCCTGGAAGTTCTCGACGCGTTGCACTAAAAAAATCTCCTCGCCATTTTGGTAATAAGCCTTAATTGCGTAACCGCGATGCTCCCCCGTCCAACGCTCCATTGTAGACTAAATGGCAAGCCACTCGGGTCCCGACAGGTCTGTGACTGTCCTCCCTACCACTTCACCGCCCGCTGCAAGCCCCACCCCAAATCTTCTGGTTTCATTGCCGGACCCTGTACTTGTACTAGGGGGAAACAACTTTGAATTTTTGATGTACAAATTAACGTGAATTAATGTGAATTAACGTGAATTAAGGTGAATTAACGTGAATTAAGGTGAATTAATTTGAATTTGAATTTTTGTACTTGTTTCCCCCTAGTGCTTGTGTACACGTACTCTAATACCCTATACTCGAGTACATTTTAAATAATAATAATAATAAGACACTAATCGTTACTTGATTTTAATCCGTGCAATTAGTTAACCAGGCTAGACCTGAGTTCTCACAAGAGACACCGACCATAATAATACTCTTTATTTCCATTGACACATATGATGCGTCAAAAAGTATAAAGTACTCATTACTCGTACCTGTAACACGTTTATTTTATTTTATGCAAGTACTTTTTTTAAAGTTCTGTATTCCAAGACGCGCGCTATGCAAATCTGGACTTGTCTCAATTGCCTCTGTGTAACGAAGCATCTATTTTCCGCCTTGAAGTTTACATACTTTCATAACCACCCGGTACGTGAACACCCAGTATCTGGAGGCGCTTCATTACGAAAAGTACTGTGCCGAAAGTATTTACCTTGGTTTTAAGAGTTCAAGATAGAAGGTAATTGATTAGTTGTGTTTCCATCGCCGTTACCGTAAAAAAACTGTAATTAATGCGCCGTTTGCAATCGTTCTCGTCAAGATATTTCAATTATCTTTGTTGCGTTCTTGTCATTTAGAAGACGGAGGCAAATTAATATTTTAGAATTTCAGTCCCATCCCAATGATTTCCGTTTCCTATTTTAATTTAAAACTAGCATTAAACTGCAACGCCGTGCAAGTTACGCCGGTATCGATGTGATAAAACCTTTTGCTTGACTTGAGAAATTCCAGGAAACAATGGGGGTTCATTATAAGGATGAATTTTGAAATTTCATCTCGCACGTTTAAGTGAATACAGTGGAGTCGCGATAATTTGAGTCTCGATGGTTCGAGATTCTGTTTAATTCGAGGCAATCCGCTAACAACTTTCGTTCTAAAAAAACTATTGAAGACTTTTTCAAAAAATAAGTTGTGTACCTATGTCCTTTTTATTTTTTTAAGGTTTTAAGTTACGTATTTAATTCAATAAACTAGTAATGGTTTTAAACCACTTATAAACAAACATACTGTAGTTTTCCTAACGCCTAACCTCAGATTTTTCTAATTACCGGGCCTCCACTATATAATTAACAGTAACTAATTTAGTGGGCATAGGCAGCATACAATTAAATCGTAAGTGGTCTCAAAGAAAAGAAAGGTTTTTAATTAATTTGAATTTTAAAACCAAGTACAGATTTTTCGTCAGCAGGCCACTCAATTAATTAAAGAAGTTTTAATGGTTGTTTAGAGAGGATCTTTCCGTCTTTAATGTTTCAACCGAAGATCTTTTTGCCTTATTCATTTATCATTTTGTTAGCTACATTTGTGTTAATTTCTGATACTTTCTGTAAATTTATTTTGTATTAATACAGTTTAAATTTTGTTTTTACATTAAGTTTGCCGCGCCGTATTTTCAGCGTTTGCTCTTTTTGGTCTCCGCTTTTTTCCGTCGCATGTGCATGCAATCGTATTGTTCGCCGCTTTATTTTTGTGACTAAACAAACGTGCGACAAAAAATCCCAAGTGCGCGCCTAGCCTTAAATTAAATCATTCACTTAAAACCTAAAAAATAATTTAAACACTGGATACACCCTCGGATACACCTTAACTGAAAGAACTGAAATAATCTTTTTCTATGGATCTGAAAATCGATGTGCGCCATTGGGAATTAAGATATTGGCTAAGAAGTGCGCCGAGGATATAGCCATTTTCAATCGTGCTTTACATGCTTTCAAATTTTATTGTTCTGTTCTCCAAATGAAATGGGCTACATAAAAATACGAGCAAGTAAAAATATTAATTTAATTTCGATCAAAGAATTCAAGTACTTCTGGCGGTCGCTTTTCAAAATTGTGACATTATAAAAAATGTAAAGTAAAAAAACAAATAAATATCGCAGTTAGTAAAAAATTTATTTCAACGTCCTGTATATTTTTCAAAAATTGAATACCTATATCCTCGCCTATATCTTTCTTTCCGACTTCAAAAATAAATATATATATATATATATCTATTATTGATATAAGTCGAGATCCGGATAATAGTAGGATAACCTGAGATCCCCCTTTAAAGTTAAAAATATTCGTGTATATTGGGTTGCCAACGACATGAAATATGTCCTTCTATCATTACCCCTATAGAGGGGAAAGGAATTATACAATTAAAATTATCCATATAAAAAGCAGTTAGGATGAGATCCAAAAATAAATACACTTAAGTAGAGATCATATAGTGTATAAAATGACATTGGTGTGGTAAGGAGAGATCATGCGGTGTTGTCAAATGTACTTGTTCTAAAAATACATTTCATTATCTTTTGCGAATACTTAACAGGTTGTTAGCCTTCCTGTGGGATTTCTTCGCGTATTCTTTCTTCCATAAAGCGGTGCGTTAACATTATTTGGCACCCGGGGCTTGAAATATAACATTTAATTAAATAATACCTAGTGTAATACTATATTTTACATCGATGATAAATTATAACGATTAGCTATTTATTGAAGGAAAGAGTTCCGGTTGGAAATGTTTTTTTTTTTCTAACAGCTAATAATGGTGCATAAGTCTACATCTTTGAATTAAAGGACCCAATTCAAACTCACTTTCAAGGTACAATTGCCATTATAATTAATGTAATAATTTTTTGGCATTATCTGAAATGTTTCAAAATTGATTATGTTTAGGTATTCATCCTACAATCATGTATAAACACCAAACCCAAAGAAATCATTATCAAATTGCTTCCTTATCTCTCTTCCAGTATCGTATGGTGCCTGGTTGGTAAAAGCAATCACAAGAACTCTAAGGTTATTTGCTTATGATTACATGTAAACCATAAGGTTGTTCAGTATTTCGTAACGAAATCTGCAAAAAGTTCATTTTTTAAGACAGATGCCTTGCTTAGTCAAATTGGTTCAAACCATGGAGGTGGCCATTTTGGTTCAAAAACATCTAATTCATCCTACAATCATGTGTAAATACCAAATCCAAAGAACTGATTATCAAATTGCTTTCTTATCTCTCTTCTAGTACCTTATGGTGCATGGTTGGTAAAAAGCAATCACAAGAACTCTAAAGTTATTTGCTTATGATTACATGTAAACCATAAGGTTGTTCAGTATTTCGTAACGAAATCTGCAAACAGTTCATTTTTTAAGAAAGGTGCCTTGGTTAGTCAAATTGGTTCAAACCATGGAGGTGGCCATTTTGGTTCAAAAACATCTAATTCATCCTACAATCATGTGTAAATACCAAATCCAAAGAACTCATTATCAAATTGCTTTCTTATCTCTCTTCCAGTATCGTATGGTGCCTGGTTGGTAAAAGCAATCACAATAACTCTAAAGTTATTTGCTTATGATTACATGTAAACCATTAAGTTGTTCAGTATTTCGTAACGAAATCTGCAAAAAGTTCATTTTTTAAGAAAGATGCCTTGGTTAGTCAAATTGGTTCAAACCATGGAGGTGGCCATTTTGGTTCAAAAACATCTAATTCATCCTACAATCATGTGTCAATACCAAATCCAAAGAACTCATTATCAAATTGCTTTCTTATCTCTCTTCTAGTACCTTATGGTGCATGGTTGGTAAAAAGCAATCACAAGAACTCTAAAGTTATTTGCTTATGATTACATGTAAACCATTAGGTTGTTCAGTATTTCGTAATGAAATCTGCAAAAAGTTCATTTTTGAGGAAAGATGCTTTCGTTAGTCAAATTGGTTCAAACCATGGAGGTGGCCATTTTGGTTCAAAAGCTACTAATTCACCCTACAATCATGTATAAACACCAAATCCAAAGAACTCATTATCAAATTGCTTTCTTATCTCTCTTCCAGTACTGTATGCTGCCTGGTTAGTAAAATGTAATCCCAAGAACCCTAAAGATATTTGCTTATGATTACATGTACCTAAACCATTAGGTTGTTCAGTATTTCGTAACGAAATCTGTAAAAAGTTCATTTTTGAAGAAAGATGCTTTGGTTAGTCAAATTGGTTCATATCATGGAGGTGACAATTTCAGTTCAAAAACATCGAACTTATCCTGCAATCATGTGTAGGTAAACACCAAACCCGAAGAAATCAGAATAAAACTGCTTTGTACCTCTCTTCCACTACGCGTAGGATACCTAATTGGTAAAATCAATCATAAACAATTTACCAAATTTAGACAGCGCTGTAATATCTTTGGTTCTTTTCCCGATGAACTTGGTATAGAAATAACGTTTTTGACATCTTTTGATCAAAATACAGGTGGTCATCGAAAGTGTATCAAATTCCCTTATTGGGCACCGTGGTAGGTGTGTTCCTAGCTTATAGTTTCGATACCCTTAGAATCCATTATGACCCTCTTATTTTAATTATTAATTTATTAATTTAATGTGTTTATTAAAATATACTAAACGTTATTTTACATTTCTCCTCAATCCACCAGTTTAATCTCTTTAATACAAATCCGCCCTTATACCGTAACGTGGATTAGGAATAATACATACGAGGTGGCAGATAACAAATTATTTACGTTAAAGCGCACATAGTACAGCTACCTCTTTCATTATTTGCTATCGCACTTTAAAGCGAGAGTACCGCTTTACAATGTTGCCGTTTATTTGGATCTCACTTTATTTAAAATATAACGCATTATATATAACGTAAGCAGCGCCCCCTAAGATGATCATTCAAGAACTTCGCGTGTATAAATTTTGACAAAAACCTAAAAGTTGAGATCCGGGCGAAAATTGAAATTTAGCTTCCTGTATGATCGACGGAGCTAATAGACTCGATATACACAGTAAAAAAGGCGAGATCCGAAAACGGATCTCGGGTTTACCAAATGGATCTCACCTTATCTGCAATATATGTAAAAATGATCTCACCTTAGCGCTTTTTAAATCTATATATATATATATATATATATTGATTAAATTTTTTAACGATGTTATCAAACTTATACGATAATAGTTATTTATTTAATCAGTGGGATAACGGCCTCATTAACTTACGAATGCGACAATTGCGCATACGAGGGCGTTAGCCCGAGCTATTGTAAGAGCATGAGTATGTTAATGGCGGTTAGCCCAAGTATTAAATACAACTTTTTATCTGCGACTGTTCTTCTACTGCTAAAAACGAAAAATAAATTTGATGCATTTTTTTAAATTTCAATCGAAGTAGCATAGTTAGCAGTTTTCGACGCCATACAAACAAGAAAATCCTAACGTCAAGAAAATTTATACGTCAAAAATTTTGCTTCTGATTTCTTTGCTTATGTCATGAGTGAGTCTGGAACTCTTCCATCATACGTTAATGTTTACAATATATAATCTTGATAGTTGATTTTTGATCATACATTGTTTTGACAAGGGCTTATCCCACTGAGTGTGGTAATGAAGTTCTTATCCCACTGAGTGTGGTAATTAAGTTCTTATCCCACTTAAAATGACCGGGATAAGTGAGAGTTATCCTACAGGCGCAGATAAAGTAATATGTAAAACAATACAAAACTCAATCAAGACTTATTGAACAGTTTAGTACCGATGTTGCAAATTCATGCGGATCATGCATCGGCCTATTGTAAAATTTAGCGAATGTTGTGGATTTTTTCGTCCATCCCGCCGCTTTTCGAATAGAATCTAGAGATACTCCACGACGAAACGCTGTTGACGTTGAGGCATGTCGTGTCGAATGCGCCTTAAACACCTCTATATCTACGCCCGCTGCATTCAGGGTATCCTTTACTCATCTGGCTAAGGTTTGTTTACTTGCTGCCTTATGTGGTGTAGTACACGTCAAGAAAAGTTGCTCTGAAGAATTTTGTAGGCGAAATTGCTCGGTGACTTCAATGTACTTTTTCAGAGTTGTTGCTGGGCAAATCCTCTGGTTAGCAAAAAACGGAAGCTCTAATACTGGCTGGAAGTTTCGTAAAGTAGATGTTTTGGTTTTATCAGGGATAAAGATTTTGATCCCACCCTCATTCTCGACGATGTGCTTGATTTTTATGAGGGATAGAGTTTGTAGTCTTTGTCCAGTTGCTAAAGTTAATAAAGTGATTAATTTCTTTGAAATCGCCTTTAGGTCTTCGGTTTTTTGCTTATTGAGATAGTCTAAGACGATCTGTGGATTCCAAGAGCAATTATATCTAGCTTTTGGAGGTCTAATGTTGTAGACTCCTCTCAGAAATCTTTTAACCAGAGTCCCCTGCTCGGATAGGTTCGGAAAGATCAGGAAAAGCGCTGATCTGTGGGTGTTGAAGGAGGCGTAATTGGTCTCTCTTCTTTCCAAAAGGTTTTGAAAAAAGTTTATTACATCTGCCTCCGTTGCTGTGAAGGGGTTGCTTTTATGGTCCTTGCAGAATTGCCACCATAATTTGAAGGTCGTGTTGTATTGAAGTAGGGTTGATGAAGCTAAGGATTTTAATATCGTAGAGATGGCGTTGTCGGGTAGTTGTCTCAAGTTGAAGATTTGCCTGATAAAGTTGTGGCCGCCAGGGTAAGTGTCGGAGATAATGGGTGCGGCTGGTTGCTGTAACGGCAGACCAATAAATTATCATTTGGTCCTAAATGTATGATCTTATCTATGCTTAATTTGCAAAAAAGAGGATACCATGGCTGTGATTTCCAAAAGGGAACCACAACTATCCCGGTAGCCTCTTCTTCTATAATTTTACGGAGGGTTCGTAAGATGAGACTAAATGGAGGAAAGGCGTAGAAAAAACACTCCTTCCAGGGTACAGTAAACGCGTCCACTGCTTCTGCTGAACTATTTCTTTTCCAAGAGATATAACGTTTGCATTTTTTATTTTCTTTGGAAGCAAAGAGATCAATCTCTGGATTCCCAAAGATACTGACAATAAACTCGAATTCAGATTGGTGTAACGACCATTCTGTTTCTGGAAGGAGTGCTCTCGATTCTGCGTCCGCTTTCCAATTCTCTTTCGAAGAGACGTAAGCGGCGCTAATCCACAAATTTCTTTCCTCGCACCAATCCCAAATTTGTCGAGAGATCATATTTAGCCTAGTATGACTCACACTACCCATTCGGTTAATACAAGATATGGCTGTAGTGTTGTCAGACCTTATGAGAATATTTAGGTTCCTAAGATGGGGAGTAAACGCAGAAATTCCATTAAATACAGCCATCAATTCTAGTGCATTGATATGAAGCGTTTGTTCATGTAGTGTCCACCATCCACGCACTTTATCTTTTCCTGCGCATGCTCCCCATCCCGTTAGTGACGCGTCAGTAAATATTTCCATTTCAAAAATGTCTTTTTTGAAATCGTTGTGAGAAGTAGAAATCTTTGACACCCACCAGACCAGATCTAAACGCAAACCAGCCCCTTGAATCTGCATTTCTGCATTAAAGTCAAAATTCGAAGTTTTTAGTGCTTTTAATTTTGCTTGTTCCAAAGATTTTGTATGACACCACCCATATTTAATTGCCGGACAAGCAGCGGTCAGTGTTCCGATAAGGCGTGCAAAATCTTTGATTTTACAGCTGGAACGACTCAAAAAGGAACTAAGTAATTTTTTATGTGAACTTGTTTGTCGATTGGTAATGATAAGCGCAATAAAGAAGTATCAAAGATAAACCCTAAATATTTGCACTGATTTTTAGGAACTAAGACGCTTTTTTCATAGTTTATGACAAACCCTAGAGATTCTAATACCTTAAGACAAAAAGAAGTGTGTCGTTCACTTTCTGTATAAGAATCGCTTATTATAAGAAAGTCATCTAGGTAATTGACAATTACTACTCCTTCGGCGCGCAAAAAAGAAAGAACAGGTTTTAAAATTTTTGTAAAAATATATGGAGCGCAGGATAATCCAAACGGCAAGCATGTGAACTCATATGCCACGTCATTGAACTGGAATTTTAGATATTTCCTGTGTTCTGAACAAATAGGAACCACAAAGTAAGCACTTTCTAAATCAATCGACGTCACAGTATAAAATATAGTCACACCATACTACACCAAACTACTCTTACTCCGTGTCCATATCCATACATGTACTTTGGTGTTAGCTTTACACCATGTGCACGGTGTTGACTTTGTAACACATTACAGAGTCATTTTTCCACTTTATTGTTGTGTTAAAATCTACTCTGATCTATTGAGAACTTCACACCAATCGGATAAAATCCAGGATAATATATAACTCCATTTCAGTGTCACTTGACCATGTAAGTTAGTGACTTTAATTAAGCCGTAGAGTAACTTGACATTATGATGGTGTAGCAATTACACAATGTGTTGTCACTTTCAATCGTAAGTGGTGAGGTCATTATCTGATTTTGGTGATTATTAACCAATATTGGAAGTCAATTTTTACTCCAAAACAGATTTAATATCACCGCGTTACTGTGTCTTTTCAACTTGTATAAATGATTAATTCACATGGAAGGTGTAAATGATTGATAATGGGTTTTCACCGTTTGGTGTCAATTTAACTCTGCAGACCGAAGAATGGAAAATTCAAATATATAGGTACTAAGAAATGTTTAAGAACATCTATTCAAAAGAAACGTTACACAGCAGTTCTAAGTATCTTAAACCTAGAGGTAAGTTGTACTACATACTAGGTGCAGAGCCTATACATTATTTCATAATGAGTAGGTACAACAGCTATACCTAACTTATTTCAACTTCAAAAAGAGCTTATCAAAAAAGATATATCTACTTCTGTAGGTACCTAATTCTAAATTCTATACCTAATATTAATAACTTATACATTATTTTGAATTTCAAGACAAAATACACTTAATGCTAAGTCAAGAAGTATAAAAAATATTATTGTAAATGAAGGTAACATAGTTATAAGTATATCATACCCGTATTACGTATAATATGAAAATTTAACAAAATTTATACTTTGGAACAATACACCAAGTTGTTAATTTAGAACGTAATAAATACTTTTCAAAGGGTTCTTTATAAGTTAAATTTTCTATTTTTAAAAGAAAACATTCAGATTCTAAATTTTCGATAATGTAAACACATTTTACTTCATCATATTGTCGTGTTTTCCACGGTTTCGCCACTAAATATGGAGTTCCATCTGATAGAATAAGATCAACAATAAGGGAAAACTCAGGGAGGGCGGCCTTCATTCCCCTACATATGAAATAGCCTGATTTATAAAAAAAAGCCACCAAAAGACAACCACTTTAGTACACCAATATTTTTTTGGTTAGGAAACAACGATTTATAAATTGTGCTTTGAACAAGAATGTTTATCATAGGCCCGTACTCCATATGGGGTTCCATAATTTTATTATTCCACTGATGGCTCATATTTATTTGATGCTTATGTGACAACGTATTGCAAATAGCCGTAAAATTTTTTAGTTTGGGTACCAAATTTTTGAAATATCCATGTTTCGCCTCAAATCTCATAGTCCATAGATTAACTAATGGACCTAATGATTTCATAATCCGACAGTAATGAAGAAGCATATGATGTTTGGGTAGTCTGCGTTCATCAAAGTTATTATCAAAGAATTTAAGATGATTTTCAATAAGGCGTTCTAGCTTTTCTAGTTCTAGTTTAGTTATGCGTGGTGAAAGAGCAATTTGTGTTATTGATATTATGGAAGAAATTAAATAAAATTTTGTTTTTAAATCGTCATCTAATAGATCTTCTAATATTATTGGAATAAATCTGATTAAGCACCACGTTTGGGCAGCTCGTTGTCCAATTAAATGCCCTGGTTTATCTAATATTATTGGACTTGGTTTATTATTCCTATCTGTTTTACCAAAGGGAAATGCTTGTAACCTCGAATTAATATCACGTATAGTTGCTAGTTTTTTATCAACCAATAGCTTTAAGAATATTTTAATTTCGTAAGGAGCAATGCCTTCTAGGATATCGTGCATTGGATCCACTGAAGCAGAATCAAAAATATTAAAATATTTTAAGTCACATAACCCACTACGACATTTAACGCCAAGTACTTGCTTTTCATCTTTAGCTTGATTACAATGAAGCTCATAATTATTCATGTTCCGTAGTAAAGAAACATCTTCTCGTGTTAATGATTGGCAAGTCTTTTTATCAGCAGTACAAATTCGGCAAAAATTGTTGGCTGAAAAGCTCTCAACCATTCCCAATAATACATTACCACCTAGATTATCGTGTGATAAAGCAACAACCGAGCCAAAAATTGTTTTATTCTGAGGTTCGATAAAAATACCTTGAGTTTCTAAAACTTTAATATCGTTGACAATAGGTTCTAAAATAGCATTTATTCCAAACTGCTTAATGTCTGATGAATAACACAATGCAAGAAGATGTATGTGAGATAGCTGAGAATTTAAATAACTTGGTATGTTGGTTATGCTGAAGTAAAAAGCCCCAATTTTATGAGCTCCAGTTTTACTGCCCAGAGGATTCGTTGTTTCGAAATCGTCATAATATAGTATTATTCTGAGATTACAAGGGTTTTTAAAAAAATTATGATTTTTAATGTAAACACCGTCTTTAATATCATTTATGTACACGTCGTTACTCGTTAAATTAGTAGAGTGTTGTTCAAATAAATTAAAATATTGCTCACAAGTTAAAAGAGATGTTAACGTTCACGCATAAAAGTAAATGTTTACTTCAAACGTATACACTTTAAAAGAAATATATGGTAAGTTCCTATATGCGCAAACAAATGGAAGATTTTATTTGAAAATATGAATTGTTTACAGTTTAAACAATTCAAACAATTAACAGAAATGTTGCTACTACTTGACATAACTCTACGTGAATTGTAAAATGAAAGCTGCAATTTAATTATAACAAGACAAACATGTTCCTTAGTTCAAAATGTAGCTATGTTCAAAAGAACGCAATGAAATATTCAATCAGATATCACTGTGTGCTTTATTGGAATAATAAGCGGAATCAAATCGATAATACCGTTGTTTCATCGAAATATGGTAGTACATTAATAGAAATGTAGTGTTTAATTGGAGTCCATAAACGATATACTCAACGTAAGTATATCTTTGCTTTGTTTCAAGTAAATGTCACAGGACAGGTTTTGAAATAAAGAACGCGGTTATTCGAATATAGTATTATTTAGGTATGTATGATATTAATATATATTATACAAAAAGACATTCGATATAGACGTACATTGCTTAAAATAACAGTGTAACTACACAGATCTTAACGAAAATTAATACAGAAGTATATAGGTATATGGGTAAAAAACTAAAATATAATTTGAAAAACTGCTTACGGAATTTCTTATATTTAAAAGTGCTATAACTAACACATTATGTTTGTTTAAACTTAAAACTATACTACATCGTTAAAAAATCTACATAACATTTACCATTAGCCAATGTGTGCAACTTGGTAGGTAACTGTGATTGTAAGGCCGAAATTTTCACAGTAAAGTAAGTGTCTTGCGGAGATA
>NW_022171423.1:0-16982 GCF_008802855.1 Photinus pyralis | reverse complement strand
AAGTCCTCGTGTAAGATCGAAGGGACTTCGGTGCATTTTTGTGTGGCCGATCTATTAGCCACTTATATTTTTAAAATAGAAGTCGTAACGTAAGTTTATAAAATATATTTACTGTTTTTTCAAAAAAAGTCGTACGACAATCAGCTTGTGGAAGGAAAAATAACAATCCTATATGTAGCATTCCACATTATAGTTCGGTAGTCGACCAAATACTCCGTCAATCGTTCCGCCATTGGTAGTCGGTTCACGAGGTGAAAAGCAACGCCTTGCCGAAGGTATCCTGAAGTAACTCCTCAAGTCGCCTCCCAGTTTGAAGTAGATGATTAAAATCCCCGAGAAGAATGACATCTGTTACACTAATGTATTCGCCAATCCCCAATATAGTTTTCGTTAATAAATTAATATTTGGAACTGGATTGTTGTATATGTTTATAATCGTTAGTCGGTTGTCTAAACGGAATCCGGTCAATTCCACGTGATCGTTTGTGTCGCCTTTCTGTATTTCAATTCGATCCGATATACGCGATTCAATTGCGGACGTACAGAAAATAATTGGGCCAAATGCTCGAGGAGGGCTTGGTAGTGGATTCCTGGAAACTTCTTCAAACATCGGAATATCGTCATTTGCGTTGTCGATAGCCCAAGTCTCCTGGAATGCGAGTATATGGCTACCACATTCGCTTTGTTAGTACCTACTTCCGACTCCCCGTTCAGTCGCAATTAGCGTTTGAAGATGTGACTCCGCCATCAGTAAGATCGTGTCGGGGGCTACCACATTCCCTAATATAGCGTATTATATGTAGACTTCTGCAATTATACAACACAACCCCTTAAAGGTGATGGTATAGCATTCAGTGGCAAATATACTCATAAACCTTCGTAATTGCACGATTCAGCTTTGTACAAGATTGTCATATACGGGTATTTTTAATGAGAATTCCAATTGCTAGTCAATAGGTGCGAAATATTCCAACTTTTAATAATGCTACAGGGTATATTACCAAACCGTAGCAATTCTCTTACTGAGTAGTCTAACATTTGTTTCGAAATAACAAAATTTTCCGTCATTCTGTCAAAAGTTTCTTTAAATTGTTTTGAGCTTCGTTTCACTTTAAAGCTTTTACCGCACAATAAACCTTTTATTTGAAAGTATCGTGAGGAATTTGAGTAACTTTAAACTTTCTAGTCGATTCCGTTCTCTAGCTTTCAAAATACGAGCGGCCATAACAGTATATCGATTACCTACGAAATATAAAAACATTATGTGGACGGTTACTTTATCCAAATCTTGTAACTTTGGTGTATCTTGAATTGAGATAGCTATTACTACAAACACGATATAACCATATTTCATGCAATGGAAACATAAATGTGTGCATTATACGCAAAATTCATTGTATTTCTAATACTAACGATTCTACAACAGTTAAATGAAAAATCACTAAATCAGTTTTCCGCTCATATCAAGTAAACTGTGGATTAAAAAAACAAAAACAAAAGCATATCTTAAATAAGCTCTTAAAACTACAACTCTTTCCTCATTTAACCGAATCTCTATGTCTTACGGTTTCCGAGATCCTAATGCTTAAAATGAAAAAAAAACTATACAGGGTATAACAAAGGTATATTTGTTTTATACACGTTTTCATGTAAAGTCTTTCAGCTCGGCCTAAAGATGACATTCTAGTCGAAATGGATAGCCGTTAGAAAATAAAAAAATTTCCTACAAAAAATGTAGTTAGCATATTTTCACTAAAGTTAGCCTATATATATATATATTATATATTATATATATATATATATATATATATATATTATATATATAGACATATCCACCGCACCTTTCGACATCCAAACGTATAAATTTCCCTATCTCTTTGACATCCGTTGACGTTTCGACATCCGATTTCGGATGTCGAAACGTTTTCCCGTGTTATTTCACTCTAGAGCCCCTAAGGGTGAGGGGGAAGCAATTTCAGGAAGATGTCGAAAAGATATGGTTGTAAAATTAATAAGTATATTTTAGTTCCGCGCTTTGCTGTGAAGAGCGCGCGCAGGAGCTTTGGTGTGTATATTGAATATACAAACGCAATGTCATAACTGCGACTGAATGACATCCAGCGTATAATTGAAAAAATGTACGATTCTACTCATAGCCCCTAACTACATCCGAAATTTGGCAATCGCGCTTTCTATAAATAAACTCCACGATATCTGCTTTTGCACCTATTTAGCAAAATAAACGGAAGAAGAATTACATTAACGTTTGGTGTATAATTAAAAGTTTATACTCTGCGAACTCTTTAACATCATCTATTTTATAGTCAATTAATATTTCTAAATGGGAAGAAATTAAGTTAGGTTCCACTCGCTGTTCTAATCCAAATTTCACTTTTGAATGTTATACGTTGTTGATATTCAGGCGATCCCCTATTTGTTATATATATATATATATATATTGATTCAGAGATAAAGAGAGAGTCAATAAATTGAATTGTAGCCATCTCAATAGAATTAGTACTATATTTTGAAAATCTCCTTTGAATTAAAAATTAAAAATAATTAAAATTGAAACCTATTTGCACCATTTTTAGCCAAAATGTTGCATCGTATTAACCATACACGAAATTTCGTTTTTGAATATTTCTGGTTATTGAACCACTTATTTGTTCTAAATAATGCTACAGACAAAATTATTTGAACCCTGACTTTTCTAATATTACTTGTACCATTTTAAAAGGAATTTTTCCAGTAAACATCCACTATTAGGTTTTTGTATCACTCTGCAACTATGAAGAGACCCCCGTTAAAATTAAAATTCACAAAAATCTATTTTGCACCTTTATTTAACATAAAAGGTTGCATCCGATTAACCTTAAACAAAATTTCGTTTTTGAATATTTCTGGTTATTGACCCCCTCCTATTTGTTCTAAATACTGGTACAGACAAATTCAATTGAACCCGAACTTTTCTAATATAATTTGTACCATTTTAAAACGAATTTTTAAAATAAACTTCCACTACTAGGTTTTTGTATCACACTGCAGCTATGACGGGACCCCCAATAAAATTAAAATTCATAAAAACCCATTTTGCACCTTTATTTAACTTAAAAGGTTGCATCCGAATAACCTTCAACGAAATTTCGTTTTTGAATATTTCTGGTTATTGACCCCCTCTGATTGGTTCTAAATACTGGTATAGACAAGATTATTTGAACCCTGACTTTTCTAATATTACTTGTACCATTTTAAAAGGAATTTTTCCAGTAAACATCCACTATTAGGTTTTTGTATCACTTAGCAACTAGGAAGAGACCCCCGTTAAAATTAAAATTCACAAAAATCTATTTTGCACCTTTATTTAACTTAAAAGGTTGCATCCGATTAACCTTAAACAAAATTTCGTTTTTGAATATTTCTGGTTATTGACCCCCCCCTATTTGTTCTAAATACTGGTACAGACAAATCAATTGAACCCGAACTTTTCTAATATAATTTGTACCATTTTAAAAGGAATTTTTAAAATAAACTTCCACTACTAGGTTTTTGTATCACTCTGCAACTAGGAAGACTCCCGTTAAAATTAAAATTCACAAAAATCTATTTTGCACCTTTATTTAACTTAAAAGGTTGCATCCGATTAACTTTAAACGAAATTTCGTTTTTGAATATTCTGGTTATTCACCCCCTCTGATTGGTTCTAAATACTGGTATAGACAAGATTATTTGAACCCTGACTTTTCTAATATTACTTGTACCGTTTTAAAAGGAATTTTTCCAGTAAACATCCACTATTAGGTTTTTGTATTACTCTGCAACTAGGAAGACTCCCGTTAAAATTAAAATTCACAAAAATTTATTTAACTTAAAAGGTTGCATCCGATTAACCTTAAACGAAATTTCGTTTTTGAATATTTCTGGTTATTGACCCCCTCCTATTTGTTCTAAATACTGGTACAGACAAATTCAATTGAACCCGAACTTTTCTAATATAATTTGTACCATTTTAAAACGAATTTTTAAAATAAACTTCCACTACTAGGTTTTTGTATCACACTGCAGCTATGACGGGACCCCCAATAAAATTAAAATTCATAAAAACCCATTTTGCACCTTTATTTAACTTAAAAGGTTGCATCCGAATAACCTTCAACGAAATTTCGTTTTTGAATATTTCTGGTTATTGACCCCCTCTGATTGGTTCTAAATACTGGTATAGACAAGATTATTTGAACCCTGACTTTTCTAATATTACTTGTACCATTTTAAAAGGAATTTTTCCAGTAAACATCCACTATTAGGTTTTTGTATCACTTAGCAACTAGGAAGAGACCCCCGTTAAAATTAAAATTCACAAAAATCTATTTTGCACCTTTATTTAACTTAAAAGGTTGCATCCGATTGACCTTAAACGAAATTTCGTTTTTGAATATTTCTGATTATTGACCCCCTCTGATTGGTTCTAAATACTGGTATAGACAAAATTATTTAAACCCTGACTTTTCTAATATTACTTGTACCATTTTAAAAGGAATTTTTCCAGTAAACATCCACTATTAGGATTTTGTATCACTTAGCAACTAGGAAGAGACCCCGTTAAAATTAAAATTCACAAAAATCTATTTTGCACCTTTATTTAACTTAAAAGGTTGCATCCGATTAACCTTAAACAAAATTTCGTTTTTGAATATTTCTGGTTATTGACCCCCCCCTATTTGTTCTAAATACTGGTACAGACAAATCAATTGAACCCGAACTTTTCTAATATAATTTGTACCATTTTAAAAGGAATTTTTAAAATAAACTTCCACTACTAGGTTTTTGTATCACTCTGCAACTAGGAAGACTCCCGTTAAAATTAAAATTCACAAAAATCTATTTTGCACCTTTATTTAACTTAAAAGGTTGCATCCGATTAACTTTAAACGAAATTTCGTTTTTGAATATTCTGGTTATTCACCCCCTCTGATTGGTTCTAAATACTGGTATAGACAAGATTATTTGAACCCTGACTTTTCTAATATTACTTGTACCGTTTTAAAAGGAATTTTTCCAGTAAACATCCACTATTAGGTTTTTGTATTACTCTGCAACTAGGAAGACTCCCGTTAAAATTAAAATTCACAAAAATCTATTTTGCACCTTTATTTAACTTAAAAGGTTGCATCCGATTAACCTTAAACGAAATTTCGTTTTTGAATATTTCTGGTTATTGACCCCCTCCTATTTGTTCTAAATACTGGTACAGACAAATTCAATTGAACCCGAACTTTTCTAATATAATTTGTACCATTTTAAAAGGAATTTTTAAAATAAACTTCCACTACTAGGTTTTTGTATCACACTGCAGCTATGACGGGACCCCCAATAATATTAAAATTCATAAAAACCCATTTTGCACCTTTATTTAACTTAAAAGGTTGCATCCGATTAACCTTCAATGAAATTTCGTTTTTGAATATTTCTGGTTATTGACCCCCTCTGATTGGTTCTAAATACTGGTATAGACAAGATTATTTGAACCCTGACTTTTCTAATATTACTTGTACCATTTTAAAAGGAATTTTTCCAGTAAACATCCACTATTAGGTTTTTGTATCACTCTGCAACTAGGAAGAGACCCCCGTTAAAATTAAAATTCACAAAAATCTATTTCCCACCTTTATTTAACTTAAAAGGTTGCATCCGATTAACCTTAAACGAAATGTCGTTTTTTAATATTTCTGGTTATTGACCCCCTCCTATTTGTTCTAAATAGTGGTACAGACAAACTCAATTGTACCCTGACTTTTCTAATATTATTTGTACCATTTCGATAGGAATTATATTAAACTAAACATTCGCTATTCGATTTTTTGTCACTTGCAACTATGAAGCGACCCCCGATAAAATTCACAAAATCCTATTCTGTACCATTATTTAATTCAAAAGGTTGCACCCGATTAAATTTAAACGAAATTTGGTCTTTTGCATATTTTTGGTTGTTTGTCCCTCATTTATTTGTTCTAAATACTGGTACAAGCATCCATTTTTAGATCTTTGTACCACTCCGCAACCATAAGTTAGCTGTTACTATTAGTTTAGTGTGAAACTAGCATGTTAGATGAAATTCCTAAAAATTTCGACATTAATTACTGCGTACCCTATGGGAGCAAAGGCAAACGATGAAAAGTTAATAGATTAATATCCGACTTCATAAACTATGATTAGACAGACATATATAATCACCAACACCTAGACTTATAATCGAGGGGTGGCTAACATTTCAATATTTTTAATCATTGGCATAGAGTAAATTTTACTCTATGTCATTGTTTATGAAACCGGCCGTTTTGTTAAAAACAAAGCATAGAAAAAGTACCTATAATCTATTTTACTATAAAACATTGCTATTTGATCTCTGTCTTCCATAGTAAACCGTGCGATAACACTTTTAACGCCCTTGACACATTTACCTTTGGTTTGAACCTACCATCCGTATTTACTAGCCAGTAATCATGGCAACGTTGCAAGGATGTTATAAGGTATGTAAAATTTTTAATGATCTCACAAGATACACGGAGTAAAAATTTATATACAGTATACACTGGAGTGCAAAGAGATAGGGAGAGAATTTTTTTAAAAATGTGTATGGTTTATTTTTTAAGGGCGCAATAGCCTCATATTGCAATTCAAAAAATATACTCTCATGGCCGCAAACTGATAACTGTATCGGAAAGGGTGGATGTCATATCGTCAAAATTTTTGCCGGATGTCGTAAAGTGCGTTGGTAAATCTATATATATATATATATATATATATATATATATCTATTATTGATATAAGTCGAGATCCGGATAATAGTAGGATAACCTGAGATCCCCCTTTAAAGTTAAAAATATGCGTGTATAATGGGTTGCCAATGACATGAAATATGTTCTTCTATCATTACCCCTATAGAGGGGAAAGAAATTCATACAATTAAAATTATCCATATAAAAAGCAGTTAGGATGAGATCAAAAAATAAATACACTTAAGTAGAGATCATATAGTGTATAAAATGACATTGGTGTATTAAGTAGAGATCATGCGGTGTTGTCAAATGTACTTGTTCTAAAAATAGATTTCGTTATCTTTTGCGAATACTTAACAGGTTGTTAGCCTTCATGTGGGATTCCTTCGCGTATTCTTTCTTCGATAAAGCGTTAATATTATTTGGCACCCGGGGCTTGAAATATTATAACATTTAATTAAATAATACCTAGTGTAATAGGTACTCTATTTTACATCGATGATAAATTAAAACGATTACCTATTTATTGAAGGAAAGAGTTCCCGTTGGAAATGATTTTTTTTATTTTTCTAACAGCTGATAGTGGTTCATAAGTCTACATCTTTGAATTAAAGGACCCAATTCAAACTCACTTTCAAAGTACAATTGCCATTATAATTAATGTAATAAATTTTTGCCATTAACTGAAATGCTTCAAAATTGATTATGCATAAGTATTCATCCTACAATCATGAATAAACACCAAACCCAAAGAAATCATTATCAAATTGCTTTCTTATCTCTTTTCCAGTACCGTATGGCGCATGGTTGGTAAAAAGCAATCATAAGAACTCTAAAGTTATTTGCTTATGATCACATGTAAACCATTAGGTTGTTCAGTATTTCGTAAAGAAATCTGTGAAAAGTTCATTTTTGAAGAAAGATGCCTTGGTTAGTCAAACTGGTTCAAACCATGGAGGTGACCATTTTGGTTCAAAAACATCTAATTCATCCTCCAATCATGTATAAACACCAAACCCAAAGAAATCATTATTAAATTGCTTTCTTATCTCTCGTCCATTACCGTATGGTGCCTGGTTGGTAAAAAGCAATCACAAGGACTCTAAAGTTATTTGCTTATGATTACATGTAAACCATTAGGTTGTTCAGTATTTCGTAAAGAAATCTGTGAAAAGTTCATTTTTGAAGAAAGATGCCTTGGTTAGTCAAACTGGTTCAAACCATGGAGGTGACCATTTTGGTTCAAAAACATCTAATTCATCCTCCAATCATGTATAAACACCAAACCCAACCATTATTAAATTGCTTTCTTATCTCTCGTCCAGTACCGTATGGTGCCTGGTTGGTAAAAAGCAATCACAAGGACTCTAAAGTTATTTGCTTATGATTACATGTAAACCATTAGGTTGTTCAGTATTTCGTAACGAAATCTGCAAAAGGTTCATTTTTTAAGAAAGATGCTTTGGTTAGTCAAATTGGTTCAAACCATGGAGGTGGCCATTTTGGTTCAAAAACATCTAATTCATCCTCCAATCATGTATAAACACCAAACCCAAAGAAATCATTATTAAATTGCTTTCTTATCTCTCGTCCAGTACCGTATGGTGCCTGGTTGGTAAAAAGCAATCACAAGGACTCTAAAGTTATTTGCTTATGATTACATGTAAACCATTAGGTTGTTCAGTATTTCGTAAAGAAATCTGTGAAAAGTTCATTTTTGAAGAAAGATGCCTTGGTTAGTCAAATTGGTTCAAACCATGGAGGTGGCCATTTTGTTTCAAAAATATCTAATTCATTCTCCAATCATGTATAAACACCAAACCCAATCAAATTGCTTTCTTATCTCTCGTCCAGTACCGTATGGTGCCTGGTTGGTAAAAAGCAATCACAAGGACTCTAAAGTTATTTGCTTATGATTACATGTAAACCATTAGGTTGTTCAGTATTTCGTAAAGAAATCTGTGGAAAGTTCATTTTTGAAGAAAGATGCCTTGGTTAGTCAAATTGGTTCAAACCATGGAGGTGGCCATTTTGGTTCAAAAACATCTAATTCATCCTCCAATCATGTATAAACACCAAACCCAAAGAAATTATTATCAAATTACTTTCTTATCTCTCTTCCAGTATCGTATGGTGCCTGGTTGGGAAAAAGCAATCACAAGAACTCTAAAGTTATTTGCTTATGATTATATGTAAACCATTAGGTTGTTCAGTATTTCGTAACGAAATCTGCAAAAAGTTCATTTTTTAAGAGAGATGCCTTGGTTAGTCAAATTGGTTCAAACCATGGTGGTGGCCATTTTGGTTCAAAAACATCTAATTCATACTCCAATCATGTATAAACACCAAACCCAAAGAAATTATTATCAAATTGCTTTCTTATCTCTCTTCCAGTATCGTATGGTGCCTGGTAGGGAAAAAGCAATCACAAGAACTCTAAAGTTATTTGCTTATGATTATATGTAAACCATTAGGTTGTTCAGTATTTCATAACGAAATCTGTAAAAAGTTCATTTTTGAAGAAAGATGCTTTGGTTAGTCAAATTGGTTCAAATCATGGAGGTGGCCATTTTGGTTCAAAAACATCTAATTCATCCTACAATCATGTATAGACACCAAACCCACAGAAATCATTATCAAATTGCTTTCTTATCTCTCTTCCAGTACCGTATGCTGCCTGGTTGGTAAAAAGCAATCACAAGAACCCTAAAGTTATTTGCTTATGATTACATGTAAACCATTAGGTTGTTCAGTATTTCGTAACGAAATCTGCAAAAAGTTCATTTTTGAAGAAAGATGCCTTGGTTAGTCAAACTGGTTCAAACCATGGAGGTGGCCATTTTGGTTCAAAAACAGCTAATTCATCCTCCAATCATGTATAAACACCAAACCCAAAGAAATCATTATCAAATTGCTTTCTTATCTCTTTTCCAGTACCGTATGGTGATGGTTGGTAAAAAGCAATCACAAGAACTCTACAGTTATTTGCTTATGATTACATGTAAACCATTAGGTTGTTCAGTATTTCGTAAAGAAATCTGCAAAAAGTTCATTTTTGAAGAAAGATGCCTTGGTTAGTCAAATGGTTCAAACCATGGAGGTGGCCATTTTGGTTCAAAAACATCTAATTCATCCTCCAATCATGTATAAACACCGAACCCAAAGAAATCATTATCAAATTGCTTTCTTATCTCTTTTCCAGTACCGTATGGCGCATGGTTGGTAAAAAGCAATCATAAGAACTCTAAAGTTATTTGCTTATGATCACATGTAAACCATTAGGTTGTTCAGTATTTCGTAAAGAAATCTGTAAAAAGTTCATTTTTGAAGAAAGATGCCTTGGTTAGTCAAACTGGTTCAAACCATGGAGGTGACCATTTTGGTTCAAAAACATCTAATTCATCCTCCAATCATGTATAAACACCAAACCCAAAGAAATCATTATCAAATTGCTTTCTTATCTCTTTTCCAGTACCGTATGGCGCATGGTTGGTAAAAAGCAATCATAAGAACTCTAAAGTTATTTGCTTATGATCACATGTAAACCATTAGGTTGTTCAGTATTTCGTAAAGAAATCTGTGAAAAGTTCATTTTTGAAGAAAGATGCCTTGGTTAGTCAAACTGGTTCAAACCATGGAGGTGACCATTTTGGTTCAAAACATCTAATTCATCCTCCAATCATGTATAAACACCAAACCCAATCAAATTGCTTTCTTATCTCTCGTCCAGTACCGTATGGTGCATGGTTGGTAAAAAGCAATCACAAGAACTCTAAAGTTATTTGCTTATGATTACATGTAAACCATTAGGTTGCTCAGTATTTCGTAACGAAATCTGCAAAAAGTTCATTTTTTAAGACAGATGCCTGGGTTAGTCAAATTGGTTCAAATCATGGAGGTGACAATTTCGGTTCAAAAATATCGAACTTATCCGGCAATCATGTGTAAACACCAAACCCAAAGAAATCAGGATAAAACCAAAGCGGTGAGAAAGCGTACCGCGTTAGGACCCAACTTGGACAAAACGTACCGCGTTTCGCCGTGGTCCAATCAGAACGGCCAATTTTTGCCGTCTGGTTAATACGTGGTACGTTCTGCCTAAATGCGTACGGTACCTAATTGGTAAAATCAATCATAAACAATTTACCAAATTCTCTTTTTAGACAGCGCTGTAATATCATTGGTTCTTTTCCCGATGAGCTTGGTATAGAAATAACGATTTTGACATCTTTTGATTAAAATACAAGTGGTCATCGAAAGTGTACCAAATTCCCTTATTGGGCACCGTGGTAGGTGTGTTCCAGCTTATAGTTACGATACCCTTAGAATCCATTATGACCCTCTTATTAATTTAATGCGCTTACTAAAATATACTAAACGTTATTTTACATTTCTCCTCAATCCACCAGTTTAATCTCTTTAATACAAATCCGCCCTTGTAACGTAACGTGGATTAGGAATAATACATACGAGGTAGCAGATAACAAATTATTTACGTTATAGCGCACATAGTACAGCTACCTCTTTCATTATTTGCTATCGCACTTTAAAGCGAGAGTACCGCTTTACAATGTTGCCGTTTATTTGGATCTCACTTTATTTAAAATATAACGTATTATATATAACGTAAGCAGCGCCCCCTAAGATGGTCACTCAAGAACTTCGCGTGTATAAATTTTGACAAAAACCTAAAAGTTGAGATCCGGGCGAAAATTGAAATTTAGCTTCCTGTATGATCGACCGAGTTAATAGACTCGATATACACAGTAAAAAAGGCGAGATCCGAAAACGGATCTCGGGTTTACCAAATGGATCTCACCTTATCTGCAATATATGTAAAAATGATCTCACCTTAGCGCTTTTTAAATCTATATATATATATATGTTTCGGCCAATATGATCTTAATGGCCATTATCAAAGCACTAAAATTAAAGTTTTTATAAATATGTTACTAAGGTTAGGATACTTATTCATAATATGTATATGAATTTATATGAAAGCGACGTTTATATTTAATTAATGAATTAAACTAACTAGATTAAATATATATAGATTAAATATAAATATATTAAATATGTGGTATTTAACGATATAAATTTAACATTTTTGTTAGAAGATACGGGCATTCACTTATCATTTCATTGAATATTTTTAGGTTGTTAATATTTTTGTGGATTTCTAAAAGTTCATGATTTACTAAATTGTGATAATTATTGTGTTTGTGTAAAAACTCTAAATGTTGAGGTAATTTAAATTCATGGCCAGTATTTAATATGTGTGAAGCAAAGTTGGATTTGGTATCACAAATTTGATTGTTTTTAATTTCTTTAAAATGTTCATTAGCTCTAATTTTTATATTTCTGTTGGTCATTCCTATATATAAACCCTTACAAGTATTGCATGTTAATTTGTATACACCGGAATTTTCAAAAGGGGGAATTTTGTCTTTATGGTTTCCGAGAGACATATTTAGGGTTTACAAGCTAGTTAGAAATTAGATTTTTTGAAAATGTTTATAATTGAATCTGAAATGTTATTTATATAAGGAATTGTACCGATATATTTGTAATTATTTTGTGTAATAGGAGTTAAAGTTGTTAAATTCATCCACTGTATCTTATTTTTCTTTTTGTTGATAATATCTTGTAAAGTAGTCAAAGGGAAACCATTAGCAATCGTAATTTGTTTAATTATCTTTAGTTCCTTATTATAATTGTCGTGATTTGTAGGAACGTTTAATAGTTTGTATACTAGTGAGTTAATTGCAGCTAGTTTATGGTTATAAGGACTACAACTGTATGCAGGGATGATATTATATGTGTGGGTAGCTTTTCTATAAATTTCAAATTCAAATTTATTGTTTTGTCTAAAATTGATTCACAAATCAATGATGCAGGGCCAAACGACTTCTGATTTGAAGTGTATACTGGTCGCAATAAATACATGAACACCTAGTGTACTTTGATCACTTTTGAGGAAAGTTTCGGGACAATATTGTCTTTATTTCGAAATAAGAAACTGTGACGAAGAAAATTTAGAAGGAAAGGGAAGAATCTAGCATTACGGCTCCAGCTGCTCTCGGTGGTATGGGGTGGTCCGACGAAACTGAAAAAAATGCTCGGAGAATGTAGGCGCCACTAATTTTCGTTAAATTGGCCGTACAGGAAAAACTAGAACCCTGCTCCTGGTGATCTGGAAATGCAAGACAAATAAGGAGGAGAAAATAGAGAAAAGTAGTGAAATAGGAATATTTTTATTGTAGGGCGAATGGTGGTGAATGAGAAATGGCAGTGGAACGATAACAGGGAATTAAAGCAAAAAAAATCACGGAACGAGATCTCGTCTCACAGTAAGACACAAAAGTGACTAAAATAATTAATTAAACGGATGGTAAGATGACTGAATTAATGAATTAATGGTTTTTTTTTAAAATAAACTTAACGGGCAATCATAAGTGAATAACGGTGAATTGGAAGGTGCTTAGCTGTTTTCCTGGCTCCTGAAGTTGTCCCGCAGTTGTTCGGCAGACTCGGCGAGTAGACCAGTGGCTAAGGGTGGGGAAAATAAGGATAGGGAAGAGGGTAGAAGGGATCAAATGGAAAGAAATTTGAAGGTATCGATAGAAGACTGAAGACGGACGACGAAGACTGAAGGCGGACGACTGAAGACTGAAGACGGGCGACGAACGACGGAAGACGAAGAGTTTGAAGCAGTACGGTACAGGTATAATAAATAAGAAGGGGAAAAATACAAGGCCGAGATGGTGTGGGTCTTAAAGGTAGAAACAATATAATATTTTGGGTGCTATAATATAGGTGGTAGTAAATTAATGCTCGGACCAAAAGGGGTTGAAATCCGGCGAGCAAGAGTTTGCCATATACATGGTGAATTTTAGCATCCCTAGCAAAATGAAATGATAACTAGATAAGGTAAACTTTTCTCAAATAAAGTTTTCATCGAATTCCAACCGTAAGAACGTTACAACGTAAAGGAAAAGACTATTTATCTGAAGTGGAATGGTGGCCACCTTGACCCATCTTCCGTTACGCGTCTGGTAAAAAAAGCCTGGAACCGACCGCGCTCGTTGCAGACCTCTTTTATTGCAGATATCTTGAGAACCGAAGGTGACATTAGGTTCAATGCATGCGGCCCACGCATCTTGGATAGCGTCGAGTTGTTAGCAGAGGTCCACACCCTAGCGGGACTTGTTCATGGATAGACATTATGCTAACACTAGAACATGCACGAGTTAAGCCTTGACGATATATAATCAAAAGTGTCAAAGCGGTGACATTACATTTGATAATATGGCACTGGCTATGCCCAGTTTCAATTTCATGCAATTCGGTTGATATTCAAGTGAACGCTAGCAAAACGGATTGAATGGTACTTTTTTGATAAAAACATCAAGCGTAACTGCGTCACAGTGGAGCAGAATCATCTAGAGAATCATAGTCGACATTCCAAGGCATTTCCAAGGGAGTTCCACAGGACAACACACTTTGACCGCTCCTTGTTTTAATGTTTATCCATGATCTCACCAACCACTTCCAAAATCAAGGTACCAAGGTGCATGTGGATGGTACCATGGATTGTGCATCACGATCATTCCATGCACACGATGAATCAATGTTGCCTCAATAATGGACCGTATTTACGGTCTAACGGTTACGGGATACAGTTTTATGGTTATGGATATAGGCTGTCAAGTCGGCATTTCGTGCAATTATTAATCAATTAAAAAAATAGAAACGTTTGGTGCACTGCAAAAATATGTCGCTTTACAATGAAATTTTACTTAAAAAAATATGTAGTTTGAAAACGGCGACGAAATGCATTTGTTATTCATGAATATAGGGCGGCAAGTCAAGCCTTTAGCATTCTCCTTAATTAGTAGAGTGCTCCGTGGCAGAAATTATGACTTCCGTGGGGGTTTTGGTGTCACAAGCTGAAATTCACAAAAAATGAAAGGTCATCATATACTGATTCTAAATGTCAAGGCCGTCCAAAATCGGTCCATGCATTAGGGCACAAAACGCAAAAAACGAGTTAAGCACATGTACGGAAAGAAGAAAAAATAACGAATTTTTTCGTATAGAAATCAAAATTTTCTTTGTACAGTGAAAGTAATAATAAATTATCAAACGTTTCCAATTACATTGGGTTTTACGGAAGAATTAAACTTCAAACGCGATTATCTCAGTTCGATATCCCTAAAAATGCAACTTTTGCGTTTACATCGTATTATTTAATAAACGGAAGCCTATATCAAAAAGTTTTACTCTTAAAAAAAGTTTCGCTTATCGTTTATCTTTACATTGCACTGAGAATTATAATTTTATGTGCAATAGTAACCAAAATATGTAATTAAAAGTAAAACAACGAACTTTTTACTCACTTACAAACGAAGCGCTTTCGCTCCGGTGAATACAATCCATCTCTACATTTCCCGTAGCTCCATTTCGCTCTTACTCATAGGTACGTTCTCGACACGGGTATACCAAAGCTTTGCCAATATAATTGATACAGATAATTATTAATTACATAAATCAATGAATGTGAAACTCAAAAAGAGACCAAACCATAATTTTAAGAAACATAAAAAAAATTGTAGATACAGAACATCGCCTTATACTTACAACCCCAGGGTAACTTTTTAAATGTGTCATACTAAATGATATGCACTTAATAACAAAACAATAATACCCTAAACTAACACGTAGCAGTAATGTGATTTCTTTTCCTAGGTAAGTGCATTAAAAGAATGACAAATAGAAAAAATTTGATTCCATTTATTTACAACCTTTTCGTCACCTGAGCATTCAGAATCGCCGTGCTCTTAGATGTGATGTCAGTAGAATTTTGCACGATCTTTGGACCATGCTGGGGCATAACTTACCCTTTATACATTCAGTGAGAATTTAGAACAGTTAAATTGTTAGGAATTGGCCGCAATGTGATGAAAATGGACAAAAGTTAGCCATAAGTTGCCACCAACAGAATACTCACTGTTTAAGGGTGTGTTTTTAAATCAAAATATGGCACCCTGTCCAAAATTGCCCCCCACAATGAATAGTACTTATATTAGTAGAAAAAGCGAACTTTTGCCCATTTTCATCACATTGCGGCCAATTCCTAACAATTTAACTGTTCTAAATTCTCACTGAATGTATAAAGGGTAAGTTATGCCCCAGCATGGTCCAAAGATCGTGCAAAATTCTACTGACATCACATCTAAGAGCACGGCGATTCTGAATGCTCAGTTGACGAAAAGGTTGTAAATAAATGGAATCAAATTTTTTTCTATTTGTCATTCTTTTAATGCACTTACCTAGGAAAAGAAATCACATTACTGCTACGTGTTAGTTTAGGTATTATTGTTTTGTTATTAAGTGCATATCATTTAGTATGACACATTTAAAAAGTTACCTGGGGTTGTAAGTATAAGGCGATGTTCTGTATCTACAATTTTTTTTATGTTTCTTAAAATTATGGTTTGGTCTCTTTTTGAGTTTCACATTCATTGATTTATGTAATTAATAATTATCTGTATCAATTATATTGGCAAAGCTTTTGTATACCCGTGTCGAGAACGTACCTATGAGTAAGAGCGAAATGGAGCTACGGGAAATGTAGAGATGGATTGCATTCACCGGAGCGAAAGCGCTTCGTTTGTAAGTGAGTAAAAAGTTCGTTGTTTTACTTTTAATTACATATTTTGGTTACTATTGCACATAAAATTATAATGTGCAATGTAAAGATAAACGATAAGCGAAACTTTTTTTAAGAGTAAAACTTTTTGATATAGGCTTCCGTTTATTAAATAATACGATGTAAACGCAAAAGTTGCTCAAAATTTGTCAAATTTTTAGGGATATCCAACTGAGATAATCGCGTTTGAAGTTTAATTCTTCCGTAAGACCCAATGTAATTGAAAACGTTTGATAATTTATTATTACTTTCACTGTACAAAGAAAATTTTGATTTATATACCAAAAAATTCGTTATTTTTTCGTCTTTCCGTACATGTGCTTAACTCGTTTTTCGCGTTTTGTGCCCTAATGCATGGACCGATTTTGGACGGCCTTGACATTTAGAATCAGTATATGATGACCTTTCATTTTTTGTGAATTTCAGCTTGTGACACCAAAACCCCCACGGAAGTCATTTCTAGACGACTTTCTTTGCAACGAGCACTCTACTAT
>NW_022171422.1:0-1083 GCF_008802855.1 Photinus pyralis | reverse complement strand
AATTATTCAGTCTTTCTTCTTCTAGTACTTGAAATGTATTCGAACCCCTCAATATGTCAGATTCCCACTCCAGTCTGAAAGAAGCAATTTAAATTGTCGATCTAGGCATGTGACGGGGTTTACCTTGCGCGTTCGGCTCTAACGCATAACGTATAATATTCAATGTCGGCCTTTTTCACTGCATCTTCTGCCTTACGCCTCTTACCTTCCAACTGGATGAAAAAATGATTATTGACTGAACGTTTTGCCCTTCAACTTACCTTTGCGTTTTCTTTTTCCGATAACACTTTCTGGTTGTGCATATGAGCCAATTGAATCAAACTAGTCGTTTTTGATAATCTGAAATCAAAAACGGATATGTTAAAATAGGACGTATGTCTTGAATTGATTACTGGATTAAAAACACCTTCAAGCCCCTTTTGGTTCACTGTTTGAGTTTCAATTTTCTTGATGATCTAATCAGAGTGTGGACAGCTGGATCATTTATAGAAAGGGTTGTCGATTTATCTCGATTTAGTAAAAATTAAGTTTAAAGGTAATCATTTTCCAAACCGAGGAGAGATAAGAAACCAGAATCATGTATTAGGGTTTGGAGATTAGATATCAGGTAGCTTTTGTTTCTAATAAAGAGAAACTATACTTTCCCAAACGAGTTAAAATAAATCAATTTCTGAGCTTCGTAATCCAAAAGAATTAAAAAGAAGGAACAAAAAAGCATCTGGCCTGAAGGAACTTTAGAATGTGAATGATTGAGACGATGTTGTTACCATTTTATTTGTTTTTATTAGAGAAACCGACCCTAACAATTTCGATAAAATTGCTCCACAAATAATTAAGTTGTCTATAGCGCACGAGTAGTCATATCAGGGCGAACCTAGCTCAGTTCAAGGTCGCTCGCCATCTGGTGGTGACTTTGAAAAGTAGGTCAAGGTGAAGTTCGAAGGTCATCAAAGTTCAATGACCCCATTTTTGTCATTATTAACGAGCTCCTAGCGAGCTTATAATTTTGTTGTGTCTGTCCGTCTGTCCGTCCGTTAGCACAGTAACTCATAAACGAATGGATCGATTACGATGAAATTTTGC
>NW_022171421.1:0-444 GCF_008802855.1 Photinus pyralis | reverse complement strand
TGTTTACCGAAAAAGGAGAAATTGGTCTTCGAAACTACACTTTATCTCTTCTAACTTTTTTATTAACCTTTTTCGCAAATCTGGCACTAATATCGTTGAACCACTAGGTATTTTTATAGCCAAGTTCAACACCCTTATTTATTCAAATGTGCGGTACCTTAATACTTGATACTTTGGCATATGCCTGGCGTAGCTGCCTCTCTTTTTGACATACACTCTATAGTCTTAGTTCTACCACCTACCATAATGGACATAAGGTCAGTGTTTCTTTCAGGCACTTCTCCGGGGGGGCAATGCCCCCCCGGAGGAAGATTACCGCACCCCCGGGGAAAGCGAAATTCAAGTTAAATCAAGCAATGCATTGTATTACTGTCATATTTTATAAAATGAACACTTTTGAAGCGCTCGCAAAGTCTAGTTAACAGCTGAGTATAGGTACTGATA
>NW_022171420.1:0-503 GCF_008802855.1 Photinus pyralis | reverse complement strand
CATCTCACCTATATCCTACCTAACTTAGCAAGCGGTAATTTTGAAATTTGAATATGGATAAACTAAACTGTTACAGTTCAAATGCGATTCCTTTACTGCTGTCTGAGAAACTCTTAACGATAACCTGTAGTGTTTGCTTTGGAATTAAAGTCAGATTTCCTATTACCTTTATTTGAAAGGAAGACTGCTTATCATCCAGTACTTCCCTAATACGGTGCCTTATTATTTGTGTCAATTTTTCCACTTCGATTGCACTTCGTTTAAAATTCTCAATGCTAAAAGCGTAAACAGTAACTTCCTTGATTCCAAACAATTCACACCAACGTAGGGTTTCGATTTACTTCATACCCCCTGCCGAGTGACCCACCCAAGGTTGCATATTCTTCTTCTTTGCATAACTTCGGTTCCCATCCGTTATGAAAGCGATATGTCTCGGGATGGGGCCACATTTTAACACGTTTGCACAGAATATTTTCAAGAAATGAACAACATAATCATATAGC
>NW_022171419.1:0-9984 GCF_008802855.1 Photinus pyralis | reverse complement strand
TACTTAACACAATCACAGATTACATGCTTCACAGAGAGATCAACATTACACGTATTGCATCGCGGCCTGGGATCACCCGTCAAAAGATATTGGTGCGTGACATTTGTGTGGCCTAATCTTAACCGATGTATCTTTATTTGTTCATCTCTACGAAAATCTTTCAGGTATAGTTTTTCCTTCACCGATAGTTTAACATGTGATAGGGATGTACTTTGTCTTTCCCATTTGCCTTGCCAGATTTCTATTATTTTTTGTTTAAGGTGACATTGTACGTCCGTCATTTTGACATGCTCCTCATCAATTCTTGGACCTGTTATTGCAATTTTCGCTGCTCTATCAACCATTTCATTTCCATTAATGCCAGAATGTCCAGGTACCCAAACAAAAACAGGTCTGACATTATGCTCACTCAGGTCCACCAAACAACCTTGGCATAAACGAGCCAGAGGATCTCTCGTGTATATATCTTTTACAGCATTTATGGCATTTAAAGAGTCGCTAACTATCAAATATGTTTTATTTGTAGGTTCTACGGGAATGTGTACCAGAGCCTTCCATAATGCAAACTGTTCCGCAGTATACACCGAGGTTATAGGGTTTAGGGCCCAGGAGTGGACCACACCATCAACTACCATGGCGGATCCCGCCCCTTGTTGGTTTTTCGAGCCATCAGTAAAGATAACCGTTTTATTTGTGTAGTTGTTAGCGATCTCCTCAAATAGACGTAAGTATTGTGGCTTTGTTGCTAAATTTCTGTTTAGATTCTTAAGGTCTAATTTTACTTTATTTTAGGTATCAACCACGGGTAGCAATTGTACTGGTTTTTCTGCACTAGGTGAGGTATTGTTTCGTGTAGTTCCCCCAGGATCTCTTTAAACCGTATCCCGAGCGGTCGTGGGATAGTTGGCCTGGCGTCAAAATCATTTCCGTCTGGAAATAGGAAAACATTGTTCGGGTGAGTGGGATCTGATTTTATTTTAACCATATAATTGATCATCAGCTGTTGTCTTCGCGTATCCAATGGAGGCAAGTTCGATTCACAATAAAGACTGTGTATAGGAGTGGTAGGAAACGCGCCTAAACAATACTTTATTCCAGTATTATGCACCCTATCTAATAGTAATAGCGACGATTTACGGGCTGATGCATATACAATCGCTCCATAGTCGATTTGCGACATAACTAAGGCCCGGTATACGTTTATTAGCATTTGCACCTCAGCACCCCATTTGGTACGCGATAATACCTTGATGATATTCATGGTTTTCATACATTTTGTTTTCAGGTGTTCAATATGCGCGTTCCACGTTAGTTTGCTATCAAACGTCAATCCCAGAAATTTTGTCGCTGTCACACACGCAACTGGTCTATTTCCGATATAGAGTGACGGATCATAATGTGGTCTGCGCAATTTACAAAAATGAACGCATTTAGTTTTTTCCCTGGAAAATTGGTATCCGATTTCACTTCCATTGCGCACAATGTTGTTGATCGCATTTTGCAGTTTAACGTTTATCTGGCCTACAGTGGCCCCGGAGCAATATATCGCCAAGTCATCAACATATAGAGCCCGAGAAACACCAGGCTCCACTCCGTACGCAATCTCGTTAATTGCAATCAAAAACAGTGTACAGCTCAGCGTGGAGCCTTGCGGTACACCGTTTTCCAGTCGTTGAACTTTTGACAAAGTGTTTCCTATCCGCACCCGGAAATATCTATCGGTCATAAACGATTTAATAAATTTAGGTAAGTTACCCCTCGCACCGTATTTGTGCAATTTATTTAATATTCCATGCCTCCAGGTCATATCGTAGGCTCCCTTTATATAAAAAAATACCGCTACGAGGTGTTGTCGTTTCCTGTGAGCTTCCCTTATCGAGTTCTCTAATTCGACTAGATGGTCTATTGTCGATCGGCCTTTTCTAAAACCTGCTTGGTAAGGCGCTATCAAGTTGTTCTTCTCAAGGTAAAATTGAAGCCTTTTGTTTACGATTTTTTCCAAAAGTTTACCTAAGCAGCAAGTCAAACTTATTGGTCGATAACTTGCGGCGTGTAATGGATTCTTTCCGGGTTTATGTATTGGAATTATAGTAGCCATCTTCCATTGTTCCGGATATACGCTGTGGCGCCATACGTCATTAAATAGCTCTAGTATAGATGACCTTATTTGAGTTGTGAGATGAACTAACATTTCGTTACTTACTTCATCAGGACCTGGAGCGGTGTTCTTAAGTTCTCCAATGGCTGAGTTTAGCTCATCCATGGTAAAAGGAACATTATACTCGAGATCATGATCCGTATCAAAGTCGAGAAGCACTTCACGTTCCGTTTTGTGTAGTGCAAATTGCAGGCTATAATTATCGTTGCTACTTGTGCTAGCAAAATGGCACGCAAGCATGGGCGTATATAAGTTGCTACCAGGGTTGCTACATATAAGTATGTAACAAAATTGGATGGGATTTACAACAAGCATTTTTTCCAAATAAAACAAGGGTCCATACCGTGTTTTGTTTGGAGCCCCGAGCCAGCATAAAAAAAGTGGGGAAATTTGCGCTTCTTCTTTACTTCTTTTTCTTAGTAAGTCTGGTCTGCGTCCGCTAATGCCCTCGTGTATTATTTTTTAATTCGGGAAACAGAAATAATGAAATAAATTAGATTTTAAACATTTGCGTAAAAATCGAATTTTTTGTTTAATAATTTCACGGCACCAGTAATTTTTTACTAACAAGCTAATTTATAATTTCATTAATTTCTCCCATTTCCCACAACAAAAATTACAAATGAACACATGATCTACAACAAATTTATTTACAATTTTGCTGTAAAATAATTAGGGAAGAAAATATTTCAATATAAAGAAATTAGCATTGAAATCCCTATGGTGCGTAATCCAATTCTACACTCTGTATAATAATGCCCGCATTTCAGCATATATCGTTGGACGTTTGTGCATATTTCCAACAAAATTTCGAACTCATAACCATTTTGACATCTCCTGGCTATATTTAGGCTCTTCTGTAGTCACTTTCCAAATTATTCCAAATCATTCGACCACCAACAATTTGTATCGGTTAGTTTTGTCTAAGAATTGGATTGGTATGCGGTGTATGAATGTTTTTTCAAAGTAGGTATTCTGGTTCGCTTTTGTCTTCGTTAGTTTTCGTTAGTACGATACTAGTCTTGTAGGGGGTAAGATGGCGAAGATATGGCATCGGCCGTCTAAACACATTTGGAAAATGTTGTATAGGTTTTAATTGAGGCACTTGTCTTTGATTTGACTTTAAGAGAGCAGTTGGGGATGTCTTGATGCCGCTTACGGAATTTGAACAATTACTTACGTCGATTTTTGTAGATTTGGAACCACTCGGTAATTTTTGTGTCCGGATATCACTACAACAAAGCGAATTAGCGAATTTAAATTGAACCATCCGCTTCTAGAAGCACCGTTATGATATTCCCCCACCTTCCTATCGTAGTCCAAAATCCAACGGGTAGGAACATTTGAGTTACTTTGGTTGCGATACATTTAGTGAAAAATGTTACTCAAGATTTGCCGTACACTCAATTTTACATATTTGCGCAGGTTCTACCAAAGAATCGCGAAACAACTATTGAGTAATTGTTGCTACATGTTTTTAGCAACGCTAGGCTTGAGTTTGAGTTTCGTATTTGTGGTACTTACTACTTTTAAGTTATTCAATAATATAACACGCACGAAATTTATGTTACAGTTACGCTCGAGGTTACGCTACTGTTACATATTTATGTTGGCTAGGTTCTTACAGCCATTTTTGGCTTGTAACAAAGGAGGGGGTTAGTCAAGTTGTATGCGTTGTGTTTGATTGGTAGTACTTGAGAGGATCCCTTAGGAATCTGAAGTTGTCGCCTGATCTTTTTAGCATCTCTACTATTGTAGACTTACAGCATCCCAAAAATGAGCGTATTGTAAATCACTCACCTTGTTTAACTTTTAATTTTTTTTTTTAATTTTTAACTTTAATCAAGGAATTACCAAATATCAAATTTAAACGTATCGTTAAAAAATTCCTAACTGAACATGGTTTTTCACCCTGGATGAATTTGAGGATATCTGAAACATACAAATATGTTAGATGTAATTTAGTAGTGTGATTTGGCGTTAATGTATTATTCTTTGTTTGTACTATTGTTTACTTGTTATGTTATTACACTTTTACATTTAAACCTTTTTTTGACATTTGTAAATGCTTTGCACCCTAACATGAATAAATAAATAATTCTATTTGCGTATTTTCTTCTGTTTCGGCAGATTTGTTTCTTATAAACCCTTACATTTCTTACACATATTTCCACTTTTGCATATTTTATATATACAGTGCGTTTATTTTACATTGGAACATACGATTTTGCATGTAATGGTGTTTCCTTATGTTCCATTACAAAAAAAATACATCAACCTTAGGATATGTGCGGTTCACAACTATACACACGTATTGGATAATGTGCGAGTCACAACTGAACCAGCCTTTAATAATTATTTTTAGGTTATGTACGTTGAAATGGAAGGTATTGGTTCATCAGGATACTGGACTACAAGTAAATTGCGGACTTGACTTGCACTGTTGTGACCTTTGTATAAATTTATAATTTCATCTTTTCATCTCTAGACAGTATTTTTGAAATTCATCTGTAGGGCGGTAGGGTTGAAGGTGACAGTTGTACATTGCACCCACTACCCATTTGAACTACTCCTATTAGGTTGACGCGTTTTTTTTAATAGAACATAAGGATATAATGTTACATGCAAAATCGTATGTTCCAGTTTAAGATAAACGCACTGTATATTGTAAACTTCAAAGCAAAAATTCAAGATTAATTTCCAAATACTAAGTACTATATAAAAGTAAGTAAGTATCATAAAACAGAAGAGACGACGCCAGTTTTGTTTTATTACGGCACTGCCAATGATGACGCGTTTCCCCCCACTCTCAATAAACAAGGTAAATAACGTTGAAAACTGTCACAAACAGTAATAAAAAATATCTGTCCATTGTCTTCTTAATCATATAAATCATTTATCCTATTCGCCAGATTTCATGGACGGCCCATAAAAGGTTTATTCTCAACCAATAAGGTGGTCAGTACAAAATGAGGGTATAACTCAATATCCTACAAAGTGTGTATTAGTGTATCGCCGTTGCACCCTATCCTAAGAGCAAACGTATCGGAACCAATAATATGAGATATCACATAGGTACTGAGCAACCAAGTTTTCTTCATTTGGTCTATATTATTATCAATTTTGGTATATTTAATACAACATACTATCCTTACAAACAGTCAGGGCGTACACAGGACGTGATTTTGGGAGTGCAAATACCACCCAAAACAACGCTCGTTTAGTATTTTACGGTAACTGGAAGAAATTGTGATGCAAAGTGAATGTCAATCAATTATAACAAGATATGAAGAATCGCATACGATTTTCAGTAGGGGAATTTTTTGTCACTCCACTCGTATTCGGAAACCAGACTTTTGATCCGGCTCATATTTAATAGCACTGATCCTATAACTCGTATTGGCGAGAACTACCTAAAATCTATTCCGCGTATGTAGCTAATGTAACTGGCATTAGCAGGAAATAAGTGACTCTTGTGTTAGCAATTTCTCGCTTTTTAGGAGAATTTTTCAAAACAAAAAAATCCCCTTATGTAATGGTTTTGTTCGTCTGTCCGCCTGTTATAGTCTACCCCGAGAACGAAAAGAGATAGCGATATCAAACTTTCCCCAATCCATTTCTACGAGTTAAAGGATCAGTGCTATTAAATATGAGCCGGATTAAAAGTCTGGTTCCCGAATGCGAACTGAGTGGCAAAAAATTCCCCTACTTAAAAACGTAGCGATTCTTCGTATGTTGTTTGTCGTTAACTTGGTTGTGAAAATCATAAGCTGTGGCTCCCTTATTTATTTTTGACAGGTCCTTTATATAATCAGTTCATGTTGGAAAATAGGTTGCTTTCTCTTGGTAAGGTGAATTTTCCACGTAAACGTTAAGGGCGCTTCGTGTCCACGTTGCCTTCGTTCGGCCTACTAATGTTAATTAGCCCTATAATTTGTATGGACGGATACCTCACTCACGCTCATCGGGATTCGAAAGCAAATACCCAATCCAAATGGTCGTCGAAATGCTACGGGTCAAAAATGCGCATGGCCAATGGTTGACATCAACAACAAACGTTTGGCATTGTACTAATGAATTAAGTAGATTTATTCAACGAGTCACATCAGAAATCTTTACGGATAGCTTCCTCGCCAAAATTATTTTCCTTCAGAGTTTGGACGGTATTTTTAAAACTACTTTCTTCCTACCGAAACGAGTTCATAAAATCGGTAAAAGTAACACATGGCCGATTTTTACCTCGTCCCAAAGTTATAAACAGAGTGTTCGATGACATATTAACGAAAACCATCTTGAAAAATATGACACTTTCATTTAATTTCATATCTATTGCCCAGGCTCAATCATCAATAGAGACTCTACAATTACAATTTCAGAAAATTTACACATTTATTAACAAATAACTTGACTATCTTTTTTCAGTCCTGATAAAGATAAGTAGGTTCACCTGGAATTAGGGTTGCACAATGCACAGTAATGACGCAATTTCTGCAATTCGCTCGAATTTTTTTATTTTTGATTGTGAGGGTCTACAAACCTGCTCCATAAGATTTCTTAAAATGCATTATACCCTTGTACTGCACTCGACTCTTTGTTTTGTCTTGCACGCAAGAACACTACAAGAGCAAGGAAATTGTAGGAATCGGCAGGGGAGCGCTAGCGGTTGCAGAAAGAAAAGGGTTCACTGTGCTCAACGGTAACTATTCAATGAATAAAACTCGCGAACAATTAGATTATATCAAAATTTCGGGAGGCCATTAAGTATACTACATTTACCAAAATATGTTACAGAGAACTAAATGGATTCGTTCCTTCGACAAAAAAGAAGAGAAAACGTGGCAGTACCCGAGTTTAGGATCGTAAATCTGTACTGTGATCCACCATAATATATTTCTGTATCTGCATCATTTTTCTTTGAGGTGTCTCTATTGTTCTCATGAAGTTTTTGACAAGCGTGATAAACAGAGTAGATGTTTCTATTTATACAAAGATGATTAAATTTCATTTTATATAGGTACATTCCAACATTTGAAAATTGATACGTGTTATATTATCATTAAATTAAGCAAAGCTCCCTTAAAATTACAATAAAAAATACAGGTTCCATCAGTTTTATTAAAGTGTAGTATTTCGTGAACGTTGGTGGATATTAGGAAGGTGTGCCGTAATTATAAAAGATACGAATTTTATGATACAACTTTATTATTTCTGACGTACCACGGCTGTTGCTATCGCATAGTGCTTCTCTAATAAAATTTAAATATTTATCGCTCAATAAACGATAGTAGGTACATAATATTCTGTTCAATGTGGGAATGCATTGCAAAACGAAACTTATTTAATTTCCTTGTATCACTTTTCGTTTACATTCAATGATCGGTATCAGCTCAAAGCACAATCCTTTTCGCGTGGCATAATTTCAATTTCCATCCGGAAAGGGAATATTCACAACTTCATGTAATATGGCCCCCTTTAAAAATTAATTCACACAAGAAATAGGTTGAATGAAATTAAGCCCGTTAGTTATTTAAAGGGAATTTGAAATTAAATTTGTGCGTATTAGGAAGTTAATCGGAAGCCTTTGTTATCAAATAAGAGGAGGAAATTAGCAAACTTTGTATATTACATTTAATTGAAATTGAAATGTAAGGTGCGTAAGTTATGAAAAAAAAAACCTTAAGGAATGCATTCATTGCGTAGTGCTAACGGCACATTTTTCTCTTGCAAAATTACTGCTTTTAATAATTTGCAAGACTTTCCTGAAGTGATTTTGAATTAATTTGTGAAATGATCACAAAATAGCTGATTGTTTATTTATTTTAAGTTTGTCGTTTTACACGTATTCGGGACTCAAGCAACTTTGTATTATTTTTCGTGAAAATTACCTATAGTAATACGGTCTAGACGAGATTTTAAAGTTTCCACTAGGTACAACTGCAGGAGTATTTAAAAATGGATGATTCAGGACAAAGCCATGTTGCCATGATTTCTCAAAACCAGTTTCTTCAGTGCGGAAGCGAAATCCAAACCTTGATTGGCAACAGTTTCCTGAAAGTGAAACAAGTTACAGATTCTGAACTAAATATTGACGGGATACGCTGCTCATCCTTTAACTTGAACCGAGTATGCTGATGTGATAACATGGCTTCCAAACGTCTCAAAACAGCAGTTTTAATCCTAGACCTAAATCGGAATCGCGGAAAGAAAAACGTTTGCCAAAATTCCTGTCGCTGTTCTTCGGCTGAACCATTAACTATATCTTCGTACGCGAAGTGGCTGCTTTAGACGATTGTTAAATCAGTATCGAAATCTAACAGGTATTTCAGCTGAAAACCAAATCTCAGTACGCACTCCCTTCAGAAAGCATCTACAAATAAACATCCTCAACATCATACCTACTCCAGATCTTCAAGCAACTGGTCTCAATTTGTGATCAGAAACAATCAAGGGAACGTGAAAGGATGTCCCGCGCTAAAACTTTACCTGTCGTACGTAGTCAAAATGGAACACTTTACAAACCTAGTCTGCTAAAATATAAGCTTTAAAAATTAGTTTGGCAGTGTTTCACAATTTTATTACCTTAAAAAAAAAAAAATGCTCAAATCAAAAACACTGCGCAGACAGGATTCCTTGCCCGCCTTCTCGTCCTTTAAAACACACCACGAGCGCACGGGCAGTCACACAGCGCAAAGTGCTGTTCGGCAAGCAATAAGGGGGTGTGGTTCTACTTACTCACACCCCATGGTTGATTAAATACCTATTGAACCGGGAAAAGTACTCGAAGCAGTACATCATATAGAAACTTATGGCAAAACATGGCTTCACCCGATCCGTTTGTCCCTTACCGCCCTTGGCCCAGGTTGATACTATTCGTGTCCAAGAACCATATTAACACACGCTGGATTAAAAAGCTACAGTTGTTAGTCAAGGTCCAACAGAAAGATCCTATATCCTTAAATGAAACCTTCCAGAAAAGAAACAAGAAGAAATCGGACACTGAAAAGTGGAGATGGTTAGAGAATTAGAGATCCAATATAGAGCCAGGAAACGAAGAAACGACGTCACTATAAAAGTTATCATTTATGAATTCTAAATAAACTATATTTGTACTGTTTAAACGTTATACTCGTATACTCAGGTTAGTATGACTGTTGAATCCAGCAAGCCTAATTGGGGTAGATGTTGATTTGAAATAAGAACAAGTGCTTTTACGGTTTCCTTTATTGTAGCACCTTACACTAATTCTTATACACTAAGTGGACTGTATTTACCAACTACGCTTACTGAACTAACTTAAGCCTAGAAAACATATGTATATATCGTAAGATGGTTAGAGAGTCCTTTTCCCAAAATGGGCGGATCTTGCCGCTCGTTAATCATGGCTCACTTCTAATTCTCCGTGTCGAATTATGAGTTCGCTCCCTAACACTGTTTATATTTCAAAATAAAAAATAGTTCCTTTTCCTGTATTTTGTAATAAAACGCTACAGTATATTAAGAGTACAATTTGAGTGTTTATACCTTTAAGAGGTGCCTAACGATACGCATTACAAAAAAAGAAGAAAAGAAAGGTATCCCCTAGCTGGTTAGGCCTCGGTTAATTCCGGTTCTCCCAACTGTTATCTAATGTCCAAGCATCTATGTCACAGATTTATTTATTTATTATCCCTTGATCCAATTCTTGAACGGTGAACCTTCTGAGTTTCGTATAGGAAACGGGACCTTTGACAGTTCAGTTTTCACGTTTAAAGTTGAAAATCTTGACGTTAGAGATAGGATACATTGCTTTCTCTCTCTCTGTAAGCTAAGTTTAGCTCATTGCATTC
>NW_022171418.1:0-627 GCF_008802855.1 Photinus pyralis | reverse complement strand
CCATAAAACAAAATCATGTTATTTTTATTAGGTGATCATGACCTCAACTCGCGACGATCGGCCCGAACCGAACCAACGAAATTGTTGTGTCTCTACTACCTACCTTTTCTTAATTCCCAGTTACAACTGGGATTTATAAATGTGTGGAAGATTTTTTATAATTCCCAGTTGTAAGTGTAAATTATACTAATTCCCAGTTACAACTGGGAATTAGTGCTAATTTACAGTTACAACTGGGAATTAGTGCTAATTCCCAGTTACAACTGGGAGTTATAAAAAATCTTTGTATATGTCCTTTCCAAAGCTTCGTAATATGACCAGATATACAGTGTGTCCAATATAAGAATGAACAGCATGGAGGAATCGGGAACCATAAAGGTTGATTCTCTCTTAACATAACGTGTCCATACCATATCCCGTAAATGATTATACCTATGAAATTGACCTTTAAGTGATATGTGCGTAAGACATTCAGTCGCGCGCTAGTATACATTCGCCTTCCATATGTGAACGGAAAGGAGAATGTGTATTAGCGCGCGGCTGAATGTCTTACGCACATCACATATCACTTAAAGGTCAATTTCATAGGTATAATAATTTACGGAATGGTTATGGAAAGGATATGGT
>NW_022171417.1:0-8377 GCF_008802855.1 Photinus pyralis | reverse complement strand
CATCCGGTATGGATGATGTCATGTTCTGCAGGACGGCCGAGTGTGGATCCTACGGGGAGCGACGCACAGGCGGAGGACGGTGGCGGTAACAACATAAGAGGCTGCGGAGGTCGGCACTGAACACAGTACACAGCACAGTGAGCAATCGAGTAACGGAGAAATGCGTTGTATTAAAGCGAATAAAAGTTGAGTCAGGAAACCTTGCGTTTTATTAAGGGTATTTCACCCCGGAACGTTAACATCTATACAGCCTTGCACTCAATCGATCTAGGATACAGACATACGGCTATCTTTACCGACTCACTCTCTGCTACCCACTCCATCAGCAACATATTTACAGATAATCCAATCGTACAAAGGATTCATGACATATACCGCACAATCGTCAGCAACGATGCTCAAGTGACCCTAATTTGGATACCTTCACATATAGGAATAGAGGGTAATGAATTGGCTGACAAAGCAGCCAGAGATGCACACACACTACATCTAACTCCAGTTGGTCTTCAGCTACAGGGTGATGTAAAAAACTATTTCAAACATACAATCCACAACAAGTGGCAGAACATCTGGTCCCTTTCACACTGCAAGCTTCAAGCCCTCCAACCATCCATCACCTGCACAGAGCGCATCACTCTTAATCGCCAGGATCTAGTAAAAATTCGTAGACTGCGCATTGGCCATACAAACATGACGCACAGTTACCTACTAGAAGCAGGCGAGCATCCTCAATGTGAAGTTTGCAATGTTCCACTAACAGTGCTACATTTGTGGGACTGTCCACAATTTGCGAAACAAAGGATTCGATCCAATCTGAAAGGTGATCTCAAAGTGGACCTTAAGACGCACCACAATTGTGTCAATGCTATAAAATACTTAAAAGACATTAGCGTCTACAATTCTATTTAACATCACTGATACTATAGTACTTATTGTTGTCGTTTACCCTTGTTTTTCTACATAATGTAAGTTTTGTGTATTTGTACCCGTGCCAATGGCCATTAGTAGCAGAGGCACGTTAATTTAAATAAATAAAATAAAAAATGAAAGTTTCATAACATATAACACATAAATAAAAGCAAAACTAACATCACGTTTAAAATTTGGTTTTGCAGCATCTATAGCCATAACCAGGAGCTCGTTTTCTATATTTGTTTTAGTTTATTTTATTACTATAGTTCTTTTTGCTTCGTTTTGTTACTGTACGAGAATCTCCATTATTCCCTCGGCCCATCTCTACTTATGCCCTGAAGCTTACCGTAGCACTTATTTAAAGGTTAGTTTGTTGCGTTTGCGTCAAAGTGAACGTAACAATTTGTTCAGATTGTATTTTTGTTAAAGGAGAAGGTGGTTGGGTCTTCAAAATGTAGGGTTTAATTTTCTAATTTTTAAGATCGCGATATCCATTTTAGTTGTGTGTAGCTCTTAGACATATAGTACATGGACTGCTATTAGCCCTATGCTTTCAATACAAAATGGGTGGTCAGGGATAGAGGGCACTGTAGTCGCGGGTATGTGAATCTCAGGGTAAACTAAAGTCGTATGAACACCACTCGGATCGCGTAAAGAGTAGCTTTTATAATAACTGCGTAGTACGGGAAGCTTTAAATACTCTTGATTATCTTCAATACGTCCACAAATAAGGATAGGTTTGCTTTTTTGGCATATCTAGACGATTAATTAATTGACGTTTGTTAATTTATAGGTTGACAGTCTCAAATCGTATCTAATCGGACAAACTCGTTTACCCTGAAACTCACATACCCAGGCGATGTCCTTGACCGTATTTTCGTTACAATTAGCAGTCCATGTACTGTATGGTCTAAGGTGTAGCTGTAGATGTAATTTGTTTAGCGTAGTGCATTTGTTCCTAAATTGTTTGAATTACATTTTATAATTAATAGAGAACTTGAATTATCCGGACGCTGCGGATGAAATGTACATTAAAAATATAAATTTCGGCGCTATAAAACTCTATTTCGGCAACTTGTGACTAAACAAGTCCTACTGGTTTCAGTTAAACCTATGAAATTTCAGTGCTTGCAGGATATGTGGCGCAGTTTTAAGTTATAGTCAAATTCTACCTCCTAAATTTAATATCCTCGTTTCCTGAGGGCAGTTCAAAAACAGAGACTGAATTGCTTCTATCTAAAATTGAAATTTTTCGCATTGTGCGAAAATCTCATCAAATATCATCGTCCAAATAATTCGGTAGACATGCTCCCTCGAACGCGTCTTTTTTAATGGATCGGTGTATACTAAACTGTTAGAACATCAACGACAGCAACAATAAATAGTGTACGTCAGTAGCAACGTATTATAACCGTGTAAGTATGGTCATTAATTATTTATGTACAAACAATTTAACTAATTAATTACAAGAACAAGCCCAACCGTACCCAACAAATGACAACACAATAGCTGTCTTCTTACTCTACGTTGTCAGCCTTTCGAAATAATAATGGTGATTATGGCAAGTCTATTACATCGCCATGCTGTCTCGGTTAATACGTCCATATTAAACAACGTAACGTATTTAAAGGCCAATTAACGTTAACATAACCACGTTGTGAGCTTAAGTAGATTTCCACATAAAATCCCTCAATACCGTGCGTATACCACATTCGGCTAGAAAACTAGGGAAAGTGCAGTAGGAAAATTATTTCTAAAAATAAAAAAAAAATAACTTTTATGCCCCAAGGTAGCAGGTGTATCAAGCGTTTGTCGCTTCTTAAATTTCCAATCTACTCTTAGTTGACCTTTTGTCCCTATAACAGGATTTCGTTTCCATGGCGAGGAATTTTCAATTATAATTTTCCCTCGTTGTTACGTTGTACGAAAACACAAGTCTGTGAGTATAGCTTTACGAGATTATTTTAATTAATGTGGGGAAAAGTTTCAAGTGTAGGTATTCGTTTGAGATTGTGACGCATAAATCAATTACATAGGGCTTTTGATATGAGATTTTTACGTCAGTCTGTGATAGGTCCGTAGGTAATAAGTTTGGCGGTTACTAATAGAATCCACTCACCCTTTGATCGTTGACGTACCACGTTATGTTAGGAGCAGGTGATGATGGAGGTGCCGCGCAATCAGCTATTAACGGCCCTCCACGTTCCAAGCCACCTCTATCGACGGAAACAACGGGCGCTCCTTCGGGAACAACTGAAACAATGTGTAACTGGTTAAATGCTTGCTAGGAAATGTTTCAAACCCAAAGTAGTGTTATAGAAAACAAGTTAATGGGAACGAGTGGAATGTATGTTCCAACGCCAACATTAATTTCACATTTTTATTAAAGAGTTGCAAACTATCAGTTTCTTGGAATAAATGCGGTTATTAATTATGCAGTACACATATGATTACTTATTCAATGGTTAATATTCAGTCAATTCTAAAAATCTGACAATCTGATGAAAATATTACTATTCAGCGTAGATTCCAATAATTTTCATTTTCGATTATGAGACTTTCGTTACAAGTGAAGAACTATAAAAGTAAACTACCTATAATACCTATTGTCAAGATATAAAGTGTAATTATTGCCGAAAATTTGTATAAACGTTCCATAAGTAAAAGTGAATTTCACACTTACTCTACGCTAAACATTTTAATTAAAAAACGAAGGAGTTTATAGGTATTACTGGAACAGACGAAGAGGAGTACTATAAACAATTTCAAGGGCAGATCTAATAAGTCTTATCACTTTATGTCAGGAAACTACGGCCTACAACATAATCAAATCAGAACTTGTTGCATTTGTTCCATAGTTAAGCTCGAGGCCTGGCTCGAGGTTTAGCTTCAATTTTTGTTTATGATCTGACGCCCTTTTTTAGTTTTTCTGATGGTATGTTAATGGGTGTACGTAGAAGCTTACAAGCCCTAATACATAAATGTTCGGATACCCACGATTTTAAAAATATTGTAACTTAAAATATTATTGTTGTGTTTTTTTATTAATTTTTGTCTGACTGATATTTAGTAACTACAATTTTATATTGTAATGCAAAATTAATTAATTACAAACTTTGAAATAACACAAAACTACGTAAAATTAGAATTTAATGTGACACAAAAATGTTCGGACACCACCCCTTAATAATGAGTTACATCCCCTTTGGCTTTAATAACAGCCTGGATTCGTGTAGGTATGGTCGCCACTCGCCACAAGAGCTTTACATTTATCGGTGCCAAAGGTATCCCAAATCTCTTGTAATTTTTTCCTCAAAGAAGCAATATTGCTAATATTGTGGTCTTGTAACCATTTCGTAGTCGTTTTTGCCGTGTGACATGGTGCTCCATCTTGTTGAAAATCAAAGTCTGCATCAGGTGATAATGTCCCAAGTGAAGGCAATAAACTTTGTTCTAAAATTGCTTGATATTTCTGAGCATTAACAATACCATTTATAAAGTGCAATTGTCCCATCCCATTTGCAGACATACTGCCCGACACCATTACACCACTGGGGAATTTTACAGAACGCTTTAAGCAATGCTTCGTTCTTCGTTCTGATAACTCTTTTTCGATTATCGCCCACACTGATATCAAATCGAGATTCATCACTAAAAATGATTTTTTTCCAGTCTTGATAAGACCCCGCCTGCCGTTCCCGAGCCCACGGTAACGTCTTCTTTTTTGTTTTTCTGATAAAAGAGGTTTTTCTTTGGCCTATTTACAAAAGTATTTTCTAATGCTCAATAATTTTAACCTAAAGACCAAGTTACTTTATAAAAATGCAAATCTGATTTATGGATCCAGGTACAATCAAGCACTAACGAAGCACAAACGGTTGGCACAAAACATTTCATTTATGCTTCCAAAAGAGGGGTCGGAAAACTGGTACCCTGTACTCAAAAAGGGGTGGACGTGCTGGTTTTCTTTTTCGTGCACAATCAAGCACTAACGAAGCAGGAAACACAGACGATTTGCATGTAATATTTCGTTAGTGCCTCCATTACCGGGCCAAATTCGTGCACCCGAACATAATTTCAGCTTCTTTGAGTTTATAAAGGCGAAATACCTTGTCTTCCCTTCAACGGAATTCTACAATACTATTTAATGCCACTGAAACATAGCAAACAACTATCGTTAGCCGATGATGATAACTTTGCTGTATATAAACGCGTTAGTTTTAGCACAGATTCTGTGGTTTTAGTTATTTCAGTAAAAATCGTTTTTCGCGCATTTCTGGTATCGAGTGTTAAACGACGTAGACGACATGTGTAATAGTATATAATACCGTTCCCAGTATCGACTCTTGGGACACTCCAAACAGCTCTTTCAAATATGAGCAAGACAGACTGTTACTTTTTGCAAATGGCCGAATGTCGAATCACTATTTACTACTAAAATTACCCAGTGCGAATTTCATATCTCAAAAGTAAACTCCCAAATTGCAATCAATGAATGTGATATTAGGAATATCAACTTATACTGTAGAAGATTCGGCTATTAATTTGAAAAAGTTTTTCGATGGCACATAAATCAATTAAACCCTGGGTGTAACATTTCATCAATTAACTACGTCAAAATTTACTGGAATATCAATCAAATCTGTCGAGAAGGTGTCGATGTCGTTCCATCGACCACTCCAAAAAAAACTGGGCCGATTACATACATTCTTGCTGCACCAAAATTAGTATCTAAAAAGAAACTGGAAAAACAATCTCGTACAAATTAATTGTATTCCGTTACAGTTTGCGTAACGCAAAAATGTGCTGTTTGAATGACAGCCACAGAATTCACCAAACATGCAATTCGCAATTAGGCCATAGTCGCCCTCATTTAAGTTCGTTTCTGCTGGAATGTAAGAGAGTTCTTCACTTTTTAATGCTCAATCTTTGCTAGAAAACCAATTTTACGCTCTGTACGTACGTAGTAAGTGCATCGAAATTCTTTTTATTTTGTTAGTATTACTATTCGCGAAATTTTCATTTGCTTTATACGGATACCATTCAATCTGCTCTTAAAAGCGCGCATACATTTATTTTTAGCTGTAGAGATACATTTTATCAGCAAAAACGCAACGTAAAAATATACGGAAGCGCTGCAAGCTCAACATACCTATTAAATTGGGTCAAAGTATTAGCACAGATTTAAAATCTGTGGTATTAGTATATTAAAACGGTAATTTATAATGTGAGCGATTAAGATAGGAGTGACTATTATAATCGCACGTTTTACGCTATTTTGTAGTCGAGTAGGCACAAAACAGAAAATGGCAAGTGTGCTAGTTGCTATGACTTTTTTTCCAAACAATTCAACTTTTTCACAAAAAACTAAAACATGGAACCTTCATCATCAAGAGACGAAATTAGTGAAAAAGTGGAAGAAGCAGAGAGTTTGTTTCCCAGAAGATCTGAATCTGAAAATTTTTAAATTACATGTGCGCCTCTAGTGCTAATCGGAATCGCGAATAGCTAAATATTGAAATAGTCGTTTTTTTGAATTGTTTCTTTTATCAATTATTCAAAAGCCTTTCAGCCGATTTAAATAAAATTTGGTAGGCTTATTTGTCGTCATAAGGGTCTTCCTTTGGTAAAAACCGATTCACAATTTTTACATGTTCTGGAAACCTTTTGTCTAATAATGTTAAAACGAAGTGCATTGTTAGCACCACGCATGAGTTAATGGTACCGGCATGTATTTTAAAAAGTTTGACCAAAAAACCAAAAAAGGAACTGTGTGGAAACCGAGGTGGAAACTGTTGCATTTCGAAGCATTCAATGTCAGCTTGTCACTTTCAATTCCACTTGTACCACCTTAATTGTCGTTTGATACTGTCAGCACGTTTTTAATATTATAGCGATTAGCGATTTCGCCATTGAATATGCACTCCATTCAATGGTTTCACACAAGTGTAAAGTACTTTTGATGACATTTTATTTATTTTATTTATATTTAAGGCGAAAACCTTTTTTTTCTATTTTAATGAAGGTATCTAAACAGAAACGTTTCCGATTACTCCATGAGGCACAACTATAATAACATTAATGCTCAACAAATGTAAGAAATCTGAACGAAAGAATCGTGAATGTATTGTTGTATAATATTTAAAATAATGGACTGTATAATTTTTAATTAATGTTTGCACTTACCCTTTTTTTGAAGAAATTCCTTCGCCACAAGATGAATATGGAGAAGGAATAAGGTAAATGCAAATTTTCAATAATTGTTTTCAATTTCCAGTTCGTTATTCACGCTTTTAACAATCACATTGAACAAATTGCTATTATTTAACAACAAACTAGACGTGTAAGAGACTACTTATTTGCACGACGGACTAAATGCAATTGACCAGTTATCTACGCGACCCTGGCAGATTACGAAATTGTGGGAAATAAAATATTCATTTTACCATGATGCGAAAACCAAACATGTATAAAAATGGGGCCACGACCTCTAGAAATCGAAACAGTATTAAACGCCGGATTGTAATAGGTAAAGGGCAGATAAAGTGAATTTCCGAATTACCAAATATCCTTACATCTGGAAATCCCCTTGAAATTAAATATTTATTTGGACTACAATCGGATGCTTTACCTACGGGATACATGTCAGAGTTTATTATTGGAACACCCTTGAATTCGCGTGTTTTGATTTTGCCACATTCGGTTTTGCCCTCAAGATAAAATAGAATCCTTTATATTCGTTATCCCTTATTTTATGAACGCAAAAATTATATACACGCTACAAAAGTAATCGTAAAGGATTTACAAAACGAGCATTTCCATATTAACGGCCTTTTTTCCGAACAGATTAGCTACCCCAGCCAATTTAGTTTTCACCCATTTAACCAAAATCATGACAAACCGTTAGTTGAAAAGTGCCTTCTATTAATATTTCGGAAACATCCGCTTGCAACTTTGACCGTTAACAATCAATTTTTTCACGCGTGTTCCACACATTACAAGATCTACGCAAGAATAATCCATTTTTTTACACTTGATTTCAAGTTATTTTTATAGGAGGTATCTTCCGCTGAAATTTCAGAATTGAGCCTATTTCTTTCATGTTATTATTTTTACCCAAAATCGTCCAGAAACCTTCATTTTCGTGCCTACTTTCTGTCAGGAAATTTTAGTTTCCATGAGAGAGGCAGAGCAGACTACGTTTCCTGCCGATTGTCATTTTACTGGCCGCACTTGTCACTATACGTCACTTTACCGGTCGCATTTGTGACATTTCCAAATGTCTATAATGACTCCTGTCATCACTGGCATATTGACATTAATCAAAAGTTCTATATAAAAATACGATTTCGAGTAAAATTTAATATAAAACTCGTCAGTAAAATGACATTACCTGACTCGGAAATTAAGGTAGCCTCGCACTTCAATATTTCCTCGCCAGTAGTGTATCATTTTCCGGACTTTT
>NW_022171416.1:0-37714 GCF_008802855.1 Photinus pyralis | reverse complement strand
TAATGGTAGTGAATCACTATTTTGTATAGTTCTACGTTTTCGCAAAAATCGCCGTTTTTTATTAGGTTTAGGCGTAGGACAGAAAAGGCGGGGCGCATGTTGGGCCGTAGGTAAACGTCGTTTGCCGCCGCGAACGGGGAGAGACGGGTCTACGGGAGAGCCCTAGCTATGCCGAACTCGCCTTCGGCTCGCTAGGCATTGGTGTAGGAAAAATGCGAGCAGTTTTTCGTCGCGAGAAGGGCGAGCTCGAGCTATGCCGAGCTCGCCGTCGCTCGGCATTGGTATGCATTTCGCATATTGTGACCGGATCCGTTTATCGACCCCGACATTCGGGACGGCGGTTGGTTTATGCCGAACTCGCCTTCGGCTCGCTCGGCATTGGTATACGAGGCGCGTGTGTTAAGAATCGAAAGTCCTAGATTATTTTACTTCGTTAGGGGGAAGGGTTATTAAAAATGTTTGTTGAAATTTGTATTTCAAAAAAGTTAAACAAAAATTTAAATGTCGTTTGCCACCGTGGACGTAGAGACGAATCTAAGGGAGAGCCCTAGCTATGCCGAACTCGCCTTCGGCTCGCTCGGCATTGGTATAAAAACATGTACTGTGTGTTTGGCCGTTGGTAAATGTCGTTTGCCACCGTGGACGTAGAGAGACGAATCTAAGGGAGAGCCTAGCTATACCGAACTCGCCTATTGGTGTAAAATAAATGTACTGTATGTTTGGCCGTTGGTAAATGTCGTTTGCCACCATGGACGTAGAGAGACGAATCTAAGGGAGAGCCCTAGCTATGCCGAACTCGCCTTCGGCTTGCTCGGCATTGGTGTAAAAAAATGTACTGTGTGTTTGGCCGTTGGCAAATGTCGTTTGCCACCGTGGACGTAGAGAGACGACTCTAAGGGAGGGACAGAGTTATGCCGAACTCGCCTTCCGCTCGCTCGGCATTGGTATACGAGGCGCGTGTAGTAAGAATCGAAAGTCTTTATTTAGTTAGTTTACTTGGTTGGGGAGAGAATTTTTGTTTGAATTTGTATTTCGAAAAGTTTAAAAAAAATTTCTTAAATCTACAAATAACCTAATGTCCCAAGCTGCTTAGTGTCACACTCTGTTTAGCTTCATTTAGAATTTTTGTTTGAATTTGTATTTAAAAAAAAATCCTAAATCTACAAATAATCTAATGTGCAAAGCTGATTGGTGTCACATTTTGTTTAGCTTCATTTAGAATTGTTGTTTGAATTTGTATTAAAAGAAATAATCGATGTAGAGTGTAAGGAAAAGCCCTAGCTATTCCGAACTCTCCTTCGGCTCGCTCGGCATTGGATAGGAGATACGTGCGCCAAGAATCGAAAGTCCTAGGTCTTTTTGCTTAGGTGAAGGGTTGCTCGCAGAGTTCCATTAGGAAATTTAAAAAGTTAAAAAAATTCTCAAAACTACAAATATCCTAATGTCCAAAGCTGTTTGTTGTGGAACTGTTTATTTTCACTAAGAATTTTTGTTTCTCTGTTTAGTTTCATTTTTTTTATTGTTTCCAAGTGAGACGTTTAAAACTCGCGTTACTGAACAACGTTTGACTACGTCCAGAGATTTGATTTATTAGCCCCCTAACCTAAGCTAACTAACTAACCTACATCCAAACACTATCTTTACTCGAACGAGCGGAGAAAGCGGAACTAACTATCAGCGGAAATGACCTAAACAAAACCCCCTAACCGAAGAATGAGCTGAAAGGGAACTATGTTGTTCTTAGGGAAGTATTATACACTACGTGTACACCCCTCAACGCAGTACGCCATGGTACACGTCAGGGAATACTTCCCAATGGAAGTTGCGCTAAAAAGCACTACTTCCTAAAAAAATACGTCGACTTACATCGACGGAACCGCCGCAACGTTCAAATGAACTTACGCGGTTGAAATGTGGTATTATTTGAACGGTTATATTGCGCATGCGCCGATACAGAAGATGTATTTTTTTCAAATGGCGCCATCTATACAACTGTCACGGGAACTGTCAAAAAATCTGGGACATTACAATTTTATGTAAAAAACACCATTTTGAAGGGAATTTAACGTGTTTTATCGTTGTTATGAAAATGTCATCGTATACAAACCTACATTTGCACAATTTCGAGTAATCGACTTGATGTCGACCAAAAATTCATGCCGATGTGCATGTTGCTACGTAGCATAGACATTTACGATAGAAATGGTATGAAAATTTATTATTGATGTAACAAATTATCCCTGTTCTTCAAGAAGAAGTCCTATAGGAGGTTATTCATCAGTTTATATGCTGGTTAGAGCAAAAAGTATGTGCAAGATTCTAGCGGAAACGAAAGCATCTCGTCACATGAAATATTCATGCTTAGGAAGGTAGCGAAGTGTTAGTTTTAGTTCGTTACCTTTCACTTTTATTTCTACATGTTCACATAGTTTACTACTATTAAAGCGACCACCTACTACCACTTGGTCCAAACAGCAAACTACGTTATCATTATAAAAAGGTATAAAAGCTCGTACTTCAAATATACTTATTACCATTGGAGGACACGATACTGTAATACACAGCACCTTAAGTTATCCAATACTTGCTTGAGGATGAGTCCATTTCTAAAGAATCTCCTATGCAAAGGCATGTGAATTACTACCTACGAAACACTACCTATAGGTTCCAACAAAATTGTAAAAACTTCTTTGTCTTAAAATTTTTATGCTTTCAAGTATACCGTATAGGTACCTACCTATACATATTATAAGGATTGTGTTAGAAATCGTGAACAATTTTAAAAATCATATTTGCATGCCTATAATACATTCATAAACAACAAATAAGGAATAGGTGCTACACAAACTCCTCACGACCACTCAAAATGAACCCATTATTTTCATGGATTTCTATTATAGCATGTAGACTCTGTACGTGGAGAAATCGTAAAGAAAATTCTCCCGATAAGAATAAACTTGTTCTACAGGAGGCTAAAACAACCCCAAGTGTAATAAGTACTTTGGATGTGTTGTTAATAACTAATACATTGTTTTTTAACATGCACATACAATGTGAAACGACTTGCTGCATGCAAGGCATAATGTGTACAAAGTGTACATGTATTTTTTAATATTTTTCTCATGATCCACATCAATTTAGCACAAAATAGATAGAAGTAAATTTATATTTAGATTTATGAATTTCTCTAGAAACTATGTAGGTATGAAACACCAAGAAACCGCAGAATCTATATGATCTCAAATTGAAATAATCTAGTAACTTTATAGAAAATGTTCCTTTAAACATTAGTGTAATGTAGCAGTCCACTTCCCTCAAGTGATTAATTAAATGTGACATGTGTACTTTGTCATTAGTGGCCAGTATTTATCTAACTAATAAAATCCTTCTTGTTTTTATATTAAAGGGCTTACTATCTTAATAATAATCACGTTAATGTTATAGCAACAAATCACTACATAGAATTAGACTTTTATTAATAACGCAATCTTTATACACTTTGAAGTTTCCTTCCTAAACGTTAATGGATTTTTCTTTGAAATTGTAAGTACAATTCAAGACACGTTAATATGAGTAGGTACCTACATAAACTTTCAATGGAAATGATTTTAATGTGGCCAGCCTAATGTCATTTGTATCTATACTTAAAACTACATAACATTTCGGTTTAATGAACATCAATGGATTGGATTATATGTCTTTCCCCCTTTCGAAGGTAAAATGGGGACGTACTTGTAAATTACATGTCGCAAATACGATCTCTATATCTGGTCTCTGTACCTGAAAGTAGATCACAATAAACGTTCTAAACGTGTTTTATACCTGCATTACCTTTAGAACTTGTCTTCACGTATAATTTCGACGAACGATATGGTACTATAAAAAATAGGGTTGTATTTTCATTTCATTCAGGCCTACGTTTTGCAGATGCGAAACGTAAACAAACTTCACGAGAGATAATTTCTTCCGTTTGGAAATGTATACCTGATGCCATTTGATTGTAACTAGGTAGCTTTGAAACTATATTTAACAATAACAAAAAGGTTTACAATAAGATTAAGCTCTCTCCAGTTAATGTAAACATTAAAAGAAAGCAAGGTTATAAAAACTATACATTAGAACTACTCACAGCTCTGTGGAACTACTACAGTTCCACAAACTGCTACCAATTACATAGAAAGTCTCGAGACTTGGAATTATATGAGAGACCCCCAAAATGTGAGAAATTAGTGTAAAATCTCGACGAGGCGCATCGCCGTCTCCGACGCAAAATAGAATCTCGACGATGCGCCTGCGGCGCATCGCCGTGCGAATAATATCTCGACGATGCGCCTTCGGCGCATCGTCGCCTCCGGCGACAAATATAGAATCTCGACGGCGCATCGCCGTTTCCGGCGGCGGGAAGCAACTTCGCATATGACTTTTACTTATCGTAAAGCTTATATTTACGCTTCGTAAAGACAATTTCGTCGATTTCTCCCGTCCGTTGCTTGTATTTTCGCAAATTTTCGTAAAAATAGCGCCGCGACCTGGGACTCCCCTTCGATTTTTTCGAAATGGACTCGTCCGTCAGTTTGACGTTTAAATTGTTAAGGGTTTTTCGCAAAATTAAGGGTGAAGGAGCTAATAGCCAGAATTTTGAGGATAGGACTGTCACCTCAACTTTTCACGGCCTACTTGATTCCGTCGAGAAACTTGAGTAACCTCAAACTCCGTGCGACCTTCAGTTGCGTGCTACCATTATATTGAATAAATAATAAATAAGTATATATTTTAGGGATGCCAGGGATGGTCAATCTATAGTCGAATCGGTTGATGATGACAATAATTACGCTAATCCCGATTTGATTCAGTCAATGGCTTTTGAACATAATTTTGATGTAAATTGTGATTCTGTAGCTCAACCTTCGTCTCACAGTCCCGCATAACACCAATTTGGAATTCAGGTCAAGAAAGGTAAAGGTACACACGCATGGATTTCACTGTTGATTATTAACGATCCTCAGAGCCTTTATAGTTTTATATTGTCGTCCGTCCGTCCGTGTGCGCTATAAGCCAGGAATTTGTTGCATTTTTGGCAACCACATGTACTATGCGATCAAAAATGAGTTGCTGTCGAGTTGCCTTTGAAATTTTTGTTTACATGGAAAATCGTATTTCACTTGAACTTCCAAAGGCGACTCGACAGCAACTCATTTTTGATCGCCCGTTACTTTGATCAAGGCACGCCAAAATCATTATTCGTGCACCTAGATTGTTGGAAAAAAGACTACGAACATTGGCCCGTATGAATAAAAGTAAGCAAATGCTTATACTTGCAAAATTCAAACTAAATACTCGTAAGTGCTCCTTCGCACTGGGCGACTTAGCAGCGCTGCTAAGCAGAAGGACAGGACACAGTGCAGCGTTGCTAAAGAGACCAATATGAAGGCACTTACGAGTATTTACTTTGAATTTTGCAAGGATTTGCTTACTTTTATTCATACGGGCCCTTATCTCAACGCCCAAAACATGGATTGGATGCGTTCTGATCAAAACATGTCAAAAGCATTATTCATGTATCAAAATCGTTGGGAAATAGAGCAAGAGCATTATTTCAATGCCAAAGACATGAATTTGATGCATTTTTCGCGACCATATGTGTTTTGATCAAAGCATGTCAAAATCGTTATTCATGCACCAAGACCAAGATTGTTGGGAAAAAGACTAAGAGCATTTTCTCAATGATCAAGAAATGAATTTGATGTCTTATAAATAAGGAAGGCCCTTTTGACATCTCTGTGAGTTATAAACCGAATTGCATGAAATTCAATATGCGTATAGCTTTAGCCATATAAAACGTAATTCCAAAAATTGAGCCACTTTCAACTTTCACAGTGCCCTTTTCGCATCTCGAGCATTAATAAACCGAATTGCAAATCTTTTTATTTATGAAGGTATTTAAATGAAATTTGATAAATAGCCACTTGGAATAAAAGCAAATTTAACACCAGTTTTAAGATTTCGTTTTGCGCATGCGCAGTGCCAACTTTCTTATTTATGGAGGCATTTAAATAAAATTTGATACATAACCACTTGGGATAAAAGCAAATATAACACCAATTTCAAAATTTGGTTTTGCGCATGGGCAGTGCCAACTTTCTTATTTATGGAAGCAATTAAATGAAATTTCATACATATACACTTTAAATAAAAGCAAAACTAACATCAGGTTTAAAATTTGGTTTTGCCCATGCTATAGCCATACCCAGGAGCTCGTTTTCTATATTTGTTTAGTTTATTTATTTCATTGCTTGCAGCATTGAAACGGAGGAACTTGAAATTGAAATAGAAACAATAAATGACGCAGATGTAGTTGAATTGCCCATTGGACGTAGATTTTTGACATACACTCCTTAATTCATCATTTCGGAGAAATCATTATCAACTTTATTTTCTTATATGGTCCGTAAAAAAAGTAGATACTATATTGAGTAGCATTTTTTCCTATGAATAAAACGATTTACGACACACAAAAGAAAACACAAGTCGGAAACTGTAGGTTTCAACAAGATGGTGTATCCGCGCATAATGCCATAATTGTGCAAGAAGACCTATTGGACAAATTTCGTGGAAAGTGGAAAAAATCGATTTGCGCCGACAAAAAGAAAGCTCGACTTTTCCATTTAGGCATTTCTGGTTTGTTCTTTTCTTAGTTTATGAAGAATTAGTTATTTGTTCAATATATTTCTTCGCGATTGCACTGGATAACGCTATAGAACAAACAAGGAGGGCGGTGAGGAACTTCAGCACAAATGGCCCAAACACTGTTGGCGTAGGCGGACAACCTATCATCAATCGACAATCGAGGACAGGATAGAAGACATCGAAGACTTCGTTCAAACCAGTGAGGCATACCTGGAAATGGCAGGCCTACAAATAAACAACGAATAGAGAGATCATTATTAGACGAATACTGGTGGAGGAGGAATCAGACATAAGCACAAAGTGCCCAAGAGGAGGAGGAAGAGGGAACAAAAAGCAGCGCAGGGAGAAGACAACAATAAGACGGGGAGGAACAAGGAGGGAAAGAAACGAGAGCAAAAGATGGGGATAAGGCATATAATCCAGTGGCGAAGCGGTGGCCGTACCCTTTCGGGTCGGATAAAACCCAATTAGACCTCCCCTCACAACCTCCCCAATCCACAAAATCCACAACATTGCGTAGCATATGTCGCAGCTCAGCGCGATGGCAACAAAAGTAGTAGAGATGCACCCCTGAGCTGTTAGTGCCCATCAGGGAGTTGAAAAACACTTTCTACTCAAGTTTTACACAAATTCTTTTTGAAAAAAAATGGAAAAATGATCGTATGCAATAATGAAGTTTGACACATAACAATCTAGATACGGGTATGTTTCAATTTTAATGTCATTATGATTAAATCGGCAATTGTTTTTTCCATTCCTCACTAGAGAGGAAAATCACATTTTCTTCACCATTTTTAGAGATGAAAGTAATTGTTTCTAAAGTACTCTCAGAAAAATTTATTTATCCGCGTGAGAAAAAGTTTACTCAACAAAGTCGTACAGTGTCGAGTGCGTTCCAAAACCAAGTCAACCAAGGTACAGGTAAAATTTGGAAATGTCGAATTTTTGATAGTAGTCGTATACAAAAATTATTGTAGTGTATTTATCTTGTGTGATAATTGTATTATTGTATATATAAACGATTTATACTCGTATTATGAACTATGACTGGAAGCCGATCTTTCTCATTACAGACCACTTCAGAACCTAACTTCACAGTAGGTTCAATGGATGTCGCCCGCGGCATCTTGGTTAGCTTCGAGTTTTTGAACGTTTTTGTCTACATACAAAATTTCATTTAAATATCCGGATTGCGCATGCGCAAAGTATACGGTTTGATTCGGAATTAGCTTTGCTTTTACTTGAGGTGCCTACATTCAAGATTTCATTTAAATATCTTAGTAAATTTAAAACAAAAACCAATTGCGCATGCACAAAACAAATTTTTTGCTTCGCCATTCGCTTCATTTTTATTCGAGGGGTCTATATACAAAATTTCATTTAAATATCTTAATAAATATAAAAATCGGATTGCGCATGCGCAAAGCAAATTTTTTTAAGCGGTATTAATTTGACTCTTATTTGAGGTGTCTACATACAACATTTCATGCAATTCGGTTCATAACTAACGGAGATGTCAAAAGGACCTACTTTATTTTTGGGCTACAGTGCCAATTCAGGAATTCCTATCTACAAATTTGATAAAGAATTCACCTGCAAAATTTCATCGTAATCTCTCCATCCGTTCTCTTTTAATTCGATGGGCATGTAGCCATCGAACGATCGAGTTGAGAGAGCGAGCGATCGGACGATTGGCACTTGGCAGAAAGCGTAACCGTCTCGTTTGAAACTCGACCTTAATAGTAAAATGGCACGGGTAATGATGTTCCGATACAAATAAATACGAGTAAGTACTCGATAGGTACTTTTGTTTCGGTACTAAGTACTTTTAGTATCGAATTACTTCTTATTTCGATATTACCGAAGTATCCGAAATAAGTATAAATTGTGCACACCTCATGTGCAGATAAAGCGCATTTTTGTTTGACATCAGCAATGGATATATTTCTTGCAGACGGCTCAATGGCCCTTTGTGAGTATCTTTTTCCGACAATTCGTTCTTGAAGTATAAGGGAATATACCCGATCATGATAAGAAGTCGAGGAGGAGGGCTATGGTTGGTAGAAATGAATTCCTTTCGTCGAGACCTTTCATGAGAGTACCATGAAGGATAAAACTAGTTCCACTCCCCCTCCCCCTCCACCCCGTACTTTGATAAGAGGACAGAAAGAAGGGCAGTAGTTGGTAGAAAACGGTTCCTTTCGTTGAGCCCTTTGGTTAGAATACAATGAGAGATAAACCTAATTTTTATCCCCCCACCCCCCCTCAGGCCCCGCCGCTCACTGATCTCGAAAAAAGTCGCACGGGAAAGTTATACTTTGTACAAACCAATTTATTTCGATGAGACCTTTCATTAAAATACCATGAAGGGTAGAACATGTGCCCCCCCCCCTCCTCCCTATTTTCTAAACTTTAACTTAGCACCACTAAAGGCATGCGTATGCAAAATCTGACACCAATTGGTATGTAAAAATTATGCACGTTTTACTTTCAAAAACAGCATCTCAGGTAATAATTCGTGGGGGGGGGGGGGCTTTTAGAAAGCAAATTTGATGGCCGTCTGGCACACCTTCAAGGTATAGGATACCTACTGCAAAAAATTCCAGGATTCTATAGGACCATTCCCCTAGAAGTAGTTCGAAAGGGCAGAAGTGGGGACGGACGGACAAAACGCAAACAATAGCACAATTTTTTAATTCCTAAAAAATGCGATAAAAAGTGCTTGTATCGAATCGAAGGTAGCTAAAGTCGAACAAACCGTGTACGCGCATATGCGATGTTAAATTTTGATTCCAAAGCAAAAGCTAACTGGTAAAAGTCTCAAACGCATCACATTCATCGTTTCGGGTTTCCCCGTAACTCCCTGGTAACAGGCGATAAGATTAGACACACAAAAATGGTCACATAGGTATAGGTATTCTAAAAAGGTGGCTATAAAGGTAAGTATAAATAATCTCCAAAAAGTATCGATATGAGTAAGTATCGATCCTTTTGCAGTACCTACTCATATATTTAGGTATCGGAAGACGATTTCAGTACTACCGTTGAGTGAAGGATTAGGGATAATTACTCAATGGTACTACTCATTTGGTGGATCGTAACATCAGTAACCACGGCCATTACCACGTAAATCATTTATTCATACGTCATATATGTATGAATTTATTTAGTAGGTAATGCCACGGCCCACGGTAGAAACGATAGCGCGTGGGGATATGCCTAGCACAAAGCCGAACGTGACGGCTATGGAGTGGGGACGCGTACTGAACGCTTTCCGGCCTACGAAATTGGCATTACACTATCATCGAATTTCCATTTTTTTACAGTCGATAATCCACTAATTGCCAACATAATTTACAAGGAGTGAGTTAAAACATGTACAATTTTCCTTTACTTTCAATTTTTTTGATACGACGCTTAGAAGCGTAGATATACGTGTTTGAAAATTGCTCTTTTTGACTCTTTTTAGGAATTAATTACAGAAAAATTAATTAAAATTTTTGAATTCTGCAAAGTAAAAGACAAATATTCAACTTTATTCTTTGAAACAAAGAAAACAGCACAGCTCTATCTGCTTTACCAAGATAGAAAAACCGGAAAAACTATTGCATGAAATAAGCCCGGTTTCGCTAGGTAAAGCCTCGCCTTAAATGAAATTTAATATATATCTAGGCATTTGGAATACAAGCAAATCTAACACCAGTTTTAAAATTTAGTTTTGCACATGCGCAATGGCAATTTTCTTATTTATGAAATCGGTTAAATGAAATATCATATGTAGGCACTTTGAATGAAATTAAAACTAATACCGGTTTCAAAATTACTGTTTACGCATGCTGTATGTTTTAATTATGAAGGGATTCAATGAAATTTCTAATGTAGACACTGCGCAATGCTATTTACGAAAGCATTTATAAAAAGTTCCATATGTAGACACTTTGAATAAAAGTAAAACTAATGCCCATTTCAAAATTTGTATGTATTTGTATACGCTCCACTATTTTTAGCGCATTTCCACAAAAATAAAAAAAATGCGCTATTGTGGCCACTTTGTCCGTCCGTCCGTCCGGCTGTCCGTCCGTCCGTCCGCTCGTTTTGCGACGCTACTAGTTCTTTATCTTAAGAGCTATTGTTCTACTTTTTTCGCTATTTGGTTCGTTATGGTGTCGAGTTTTGTACCAAGGAAGGAATTTTTTCTGTACCGCTTACAAAAAAGTTATTGTAAAAAAAACAAAAAACCGTTTTTTACATGTTCCATAATTTTACACTTTTGCCGTTTATTAACGCTCCTAGAGATCGTTTATAATTTTGCATTGCTATCTGTCGTCTGCCTGTTGGTCTGTCCGTCTGTTCCTTTGTCTGTCTGTCCATCTATCTGTCCATGTGAACGATAACTATGTTTAGAAATGTTCGATCACTTTTACATCTCCGTTAGTTATGAACTGAATTGCATGAAATTCAATATGGGCATAGCTTTAGTCATATAATACGCAATGCCAAAAGTTGAATCGAATCGATTCAAAATTCACAGTGCCCTTTTCGCATCTCGACCATTTATAAACCGAATTGCAAAATTTTTTACTTATAAAATGAAATTTGATACATAGGCACTTGGAATAAAGGAAAATCAACTGCCAATTTCAAAATTTGGTTTTGCGCATGCGCAGTGCCAACTTTTTTATTTATGGAAGAATTTAAACGAAATTTGATACATAAGCACTTGGAATAAAGGAAAATCAAACGCCAATTTCAAAATTTGGTTTTGCGCATGCGCAGTGCCAACTTTTTTTATTTATGGAAGAATTTAAATGAAATTTGATACATAGGCACTTGGAATAAAGGAAAATCTAGCGCCAGTTTCAAAATTTTATTTTGCGCATGTGCAGTGCCAACTTTTTTATCTATGGAAGCATTTAAGTGAAATTTGATATTTAGGCGCGTGGAACAAAGGAAAATCTAACATTAGCTTGAAAATTTAGGTTTGCGCATGCGCAGTTGCAACTTTCTTATTTAGAAAAGCATTGAAATGAAATTCTTCTCATAAACTGACATTGAAGTAGCACGACAAAAATAGATTGCCCATGTGCAACGCTATCTTTCATATTTATGGCCGGATTTTTACGATTTTATAGAAGTTGCATCTTACAAATGGGAAATGAATGCAAGTGGAAATGCGCTTTATGTAAATCGTTTACGATTACTTTTTAACTTGTTCATTAAACTGTAGGTATAGACTTGGACGATAGGCGGCTCATTTGAAAGAGAATGGGGTAAGGTTCTCGTGCCAGCCGGTATTTTCCCTGGAAAAAAGGAGGAAAATACCCTCTTGTCATTTATGTTTGCATAATGACTTTTTAAACTTGTTTATTTTTGTCACGACTTCAGTTAAAAGTGGGTTGCTTCATAGAATGATGATATTGCTTTTCACACGCCAAATACTACGACTAAATTATTTCTCTATAATCAATTAAAAAAAACTAAATGTCTGAACGGAATCCTGTTTTAATTAACTTTTAGGAGTTGGTTCTAGCTAATAGCATTGTTTAAATACTTTATATTTAAACAATGACAATAGTATTTAAAACACCAGTGTACGCTAGTTTCGGTATCAATATTTCGATCGTTTTGCATGTGACATGAAACGGAGTTGAAGAAGTATCAATGGGCCTACATGAGCAGAAAGTAATCCAGACCCTATGTGCCAGGGCGCATTTGAGGTTTAAATATTATTTTGGCATTTGCAAGCAACACGTAAAGTATGTAACTGTCAAAAGAATGTGAAAACACAAGGAGACCAGAATATAATAATTTAATTTAGTAAAGTGTTCTTGTGTTACATTAGATGCTTAGTCCAATTAGTAAATTTTGGAATAATCCCTTTGGGGATTGAAATAACTTAGTTAAACCGAAAGCATTCAAATTTAAGCTCCACTATAACAGCCGCCACACATTTTGCAGCGGTAAGTTTTTATTTAGTATCTGATATAACGAACTCATTGGCTTTTATTATTGCTCCACTTTTGCAACAATATGAAACTCACCTAAGGTAATTCCCAATTCATTCATTACTTCCGTAGTGGATACATTAATGGGTTTCAATTTGAGATTCTACGTTACATTAAGACCATTTAATTACGGCTCAGTTGTAGGAAATTCACAATTTCAACGTATGTTGGTGGAATGCTAAGTAACGCGGTGCTACCGACGATGCCTAACTACCCTCTAATTGAGTTTAGATGAATCTCATTCGTTATTTATTGATTTACCGACCCACTTTGGTTTAAAGTAGGTGCCCATTAGTGACATTTCCATCCCTATACAAATGCTTACAAAGTTTAGGCAATTTTTTAATCCGCCTTACATATTCATTTATTAAACTCACTTCTTAGTCAATTTTAACATTTAAGACGTTGTGTATTCGGGCATAGATTAATTTAAGCCCGGGTTTAGAGCTAAACTGAGTAATTTAGGTTATTAATCACTAGACTTGCTATGTAGGAACTAATCAGTTATTAAATTGCTGTGTGCTTACACTAATGATTACTCCAATAATACGCTCTAGATACATTGGACCTCCCACATTTTTAGTTTACATTAAATTGTATACTTTCTCGATTTACCCAAATTATTATTGATATTTAAATGTACCGAAGGTTTCTAGAATTATGTGACCTAAATTTCTATATGGGATCGTGTTTTTTTATAAACAAACATGCCACACTCTAATCCTATACAGTAAGTAAAGTTAATCAATAAAAGTCGCCGGAATATTTTAATACAATTCACGTAAGAAAAATATGTGTACAATATTCCTTCATTAGGAGTTTTAAAAGACGCAGAAATGGAAATATTCCAAATACATGTCAATACAAGTAAGCCAATTAGGACAGTATCATTCCGGAAAACAGTTATTTAGGTACGTTCATCAGGTTTATATGAAAGTAGACTATAAGAATATGTTCTTAATAAACTATTTCGATTTTTAAAAAATGCCCTTTATTTGCACAAGAGTTGTGCACAATTTATACTTGTTTATCGTGTTTACTTAGAAGTATTATGATACCTACACTACTGGTCACTGGAGAAATCTCTGCATGGACACAATGGGAAACAAGTATAAATTGTGCACAACTCTTGTGCAAATAAAGCACATTTTTTTAATCGAAATAGCTTATTACCTCGTACTGAATTTAGTGACCATTTTGTGCTATCTTTTTGCTGTAAAAACAGATTTTATTCTGTACAGTCGATTATTTTATTCGACTACATTACTACATATAGGTACTATTGCCCTACTCGAGGTTATTTCGAAAACCTATCAGTACAATTGCTCGAAACAGAAATAAGGACGAAAGATCGACATTTTGAATTGGGGGAACTACCGTGATAGTAGGTACCTATCACACCTAGTGCATCATCCTAGCTGAAAGAAGGTAGTGTAGAAGACACACGTGTAACACAAGTACAAGTTTGAATCATCTTTAAGGATTAAATTATCTTTAGGGGGCGGTTTGTTATACAGTAAAATTTGGTGACTGACTCAAGGAGAACGTAACACTCACAACGTGGTCTTGAATGCTAATAAATCGGAACCGAAACTAAGAATTGAACTAAATTTCCTATTGAAACTAAGAAAACGTGACAAGAATTTTTATACGCGATTTCATTTATTGAACTTCAATATGCAGTTTGCTTTTCAATATTAAAATAATAGAGAATTTCACGTCTGTTTACAATTGAATCCTTATTTAACTGTTTTCGCAATATCAGTTAAAAAAACTGCCTCTAAGGGTGTAGAATTATACATACATGGCATTTAGAGCCGAGTTTAACAAATTGACAAAAAAATAGTAATACTTCAAAAGATTTCTAAATTATACATTCCTCCTTAATAACTAGGTACATAAATGCTCTTAGGCTACTGAAAAACATCTGTATTAAGCGGCAGAGCAAAGCGATGCAAGCTTTATAGGGGAGTCGATGGTGTCCGTCTGTTCGTCTGCCCGTGAACACGATAACTTGAAACACTTGGACCGATTTGGTTCAAACTTTGCACAGTTAACCTATATGCCACATGTAATAAGCCTATTGAAAATGGGTCAAATCCAATGACTCCGTAGGGTCACGCCTATCTGTTTTTGGCAAACGCTTGAACCTATTCGGTTCAGGGTCACACCGAGGTGCTCTGCCGCTTTTTAGATGCTCTTTAGGGGTTTATTAAGAAGTGAAAGCCCGTAAGTTGAGTAAGGTTGTTTATCAAATCATACTGTGTATTTGGCTGTCTGACGAAAATGGTTAATATGTGTCAGCACCTTTAATAAGGTTGGGCCCGATACAGGAAGACTCGGCTCTGCACGACTCGGATCCGTTCTATTCGGCACCGCACTATATCCGGCTTTAGGACAACTCGGCTCCAGAACTACTTGTCTTCGGGACAGCTCGGATCCGGGACTACTCGGCTCTGGGATTACTCGACTCCAGGATTACTCGGCTCTGCGACGACTCGGCTCTGGGACTTCTCGGCTTTCAGACTACCCCGCTCTGCCGTAACTAGGCGACTCCGGGACTATTCGGCTCTAGGATAACTCCGCTCCGTGACTACTGTGATCTGAGACTACCGCCAGAATCATAGATGTATAGATAACACCCTTACAGTTAGGCCCATTACTCTTACCTCACCCTGTATCCATCTTCGCAGTATATACTACAATGCGATCAAAAATGAGTTGCTGTGGAGTCACCTTTGGAATTTTTGTTTACATGGGAAATCATACTTAAATTGAACTTCTAAAGGCGACTAGACAGCAACTCATTTTTGATCGCCCGTTATGTATTTGTACTAAGATGAAAAATATGAATTTCTCCTTGGTTATAAAACAATTCGTAAAGTTGAAATTTGTTGTGCATAAACAATTCATACGAACGGGGGGTTTTTTCAGCGCCGAATGATAGTGGTGTCGGGTAATACTGCCGAGTAATCCCAGAGCCGGGTTATCCCAGAGACGAGTAAACCCGGAGCCGAATCGTCTCGCAGCCGAGTAGTCCCGGAGCCGAGTTGTTCCGGAGCCGAGTAGTCCATGTCCGAGGCTGGGCCACTCTGTATGCGGTATAATTTTTGAGTGCAAATCTGGTGGGTTATTTACGAATAAACACAAAGTTAGATTATTAGACTAGAACTTGTATTTCCATAATTGTTTTTCCTTTTAGAAGTTATGTAATTTTTTCGTTTTAATTTTACGGATTTTGTAGTTTCAATTCAGACAAAGTGTTAGAAGTAAAATACCTTTCGTCAAGTTGTGCACTTTATGTGCACGTAAATGTTAGCTGATTGTAATTGATTGTTTATTGGAAATTTCATAAAGAAGGAAATTATTTCATGATGAAGGTGGTGTTTCCTTAAATACTGGCGACAAAAAAAACGCAGCTGGTAGTTTTGCGCCGCTTGAAGAGTGTGCATATTTTGTAATTTTTTTACGGGCAGTCACCTTGTTTATGTGAAAAGCAGATTCGTCAGTATTGAGGGTGTGCAGAATCAAGTTAACCAAAGTAGTCTAAGAAGTTTAACGCGTGTTGTACGATAACGGAAAAAGTTTTGTCGAGTTGAAAAAGCAACCATCCATTGTGCGACCCAGATAGAGTTTTCATGTCAGATTTTTCTTTTCGTGTCCAAAAATTATGTTAAGTGTTAATGAAACTGTGTGTAGGTAGTTAATTCTTTGGAAATTGATCGACGCTACTGAGTCTCCCAAACTGTTTAATTTAAAGTCAATTTTGAGATCTTGAGTTTTAAGTTTGCTGGACAGGTGGCGTTGTAAGTAAACTTCTAATCAGTTTAGAAAAAAATGATCGTGCTGCATGAGTATTAAGGCAGTGTTTCCCAAAAGATCAGCTCACACTGAATTACGCAATTTTGGTGTGACACCTACGCCGCCGTAGCGCTTTCCTTTTGTAAATGCAGTCTCACTTTGCCTCAAATCGATAACGTTTCCGATGCTTTTTTTAAAAAATCAAATTCAATTCGTGTTCCAAGATCAGGAAATATATGGATAAAATCTCATATGCATCAAATTGGTGCATTAGCTTTAGATCTTATATTTATATCTTTATACGAGTATTATAGAATAGTTGTGAACCTGGTACACCATTATGCTCACTTATGGTAGGAATTTTAAACTCTGAATATTACAATAACTTAAACGATATTCAGTACAAATCTCGATTGCATCCGCGTATATTTCAAATTATTCCATGCTGTCCTCACAAGAGTTGATCGTTATAAATTCACGTAGCCACGGCTGTTTCACACCACTGCATCTTTACCAGAGAAATGCTTTGTTTACTTATTTAAATGTTTTCGTAGTCCAGAATATACAATAAAGTGGAAATGATTATTCAAGTGACACACTCTAATAGTAAGCTTTCAAGTAAAATATGAAAATTATTCTCATCATACAATGTGCGGCATGACAAAGCATTAAGTACCTATACTCAGTGATATGGAAATTGCAACACCAAGAATAGTGGGAATTTTTTGACCAATCTTGGCAGAAACGTTTAACTACCGAAAGGTAACAATTGATTAAAATTTAAAAGAAAATGAACGAATTATAACATATTTTTATTAATGGGTTGGTCCCTCCCTATTAGTTACACACTCCCTCACTCTTCGTGGCATCGATTCTAGCAGACGCAGACGGCCGATTTCCTCTTAAGGTATTGTGTGTCCCAAGCAACTGTGAGCAACCTCTAATTCATTGTGCAGTGTTTGCAGCGTCTGCGGAGGATGCGGTTCATCAACATTCGCTTCATAATGTCCCAAACTTACTCCCATAAGATATAGTACCCCATAGCTTGGTGCACATGCCTCGGTACAGAAAATTCAACATTGCGACGCTTTCCACGTCTTCGGCTGCCCCTCATACGGGCATCGGGCATACCCAAACAAAATAGAAATTCATCACTGACCACCACTCTATGCCACTCTAGGTTCCGGTGCAGTCGCAATGTACACCATTCCAAACGCTGCTGGCGGTGTTGAACCGTTAATGCTAGGTAACACTAGATGTGGCCGATAAGATCGCAAGCACGCCGTAAGCTCTGATTCTGCGGTAAACCGTTCAAAGTGTTACAGGACCACTTCGTTTGTTCTCCCCCCCCCCCCCCCGTTTTTGCTATAAGACGAAGATGGCGATCCTGCACTTCGTTTTGCCCCCCCCCCCCCTCCTCTCTGTGACGATCCTGACCTTCCCTAGTACATGCCTGATTGCAGTGAATGATGGTGGATTGGTTTCGGTTAAAGTGTTTTGCAATTTTTCTGAATGAAAAACCACCTTCGCCCATACACCAACAGCTGTCGAACTCCCTTAATTCGCGGTAATTTCCACGTTGGCGTGATCACTGATCACATGCTATCAAAAGCGAAAACAATAAGAACGGAACCAAATCTCGCAAAACATACACGAGCAACAAGCTGCGAAAAACTGTTTTCCCATGTTAATTCCCGATGTTCGGTTTGAAAGTATTCACCCGGTAATAAGTATGTGTGGTTTTGAACTACTTTCTGGGGGATTTGCTTTGGAATTCTGAAAATTATCGCGATAAATAGTTTTTAATGTGGAATGTGTGTTGTAAAATGTTTGTCTTTATAGATCCTATGTTGATTTGAATATACTTTTGCTTCTTGATTTCGTCCCCATATTGAAAATTTCAGTGGCGCACCCAGAAAAAAAATTCGGTGGGGGTTATTGAAATTAGTAAATCCAAAATGTTAACATAAATTATATTTTTAATAAACAAAAGATTACACAGTTACACTTACACTTTGTCCGAAAAAAACAAAACGTAAAAGAAATTATTTATGACTAAAAATATTAAGTTAAACTAAGTTCTAATTTTCTAGGTTTCTGTGCGAATTTCTCTAAAATATTTTCCACAGAAGGGGTTATGTTTCTATAAATGTTTAGAAGAGTTAAGCCATTTAGTTGGTTTTCGGAAGAACTATTTCTTAAATAAGTTTTGAGTCTTCTCAAAGTTGAAAAACTACGTTCGCCTTCCGCAGTAGAGACAGGCAATGTAGCTAATATAGCAAGTAATACCCTAATATTTGTAAAGGTGTCTGTAACGTGTTGTAAAGCACTTAAGGCATCTCTGGGTCGATCTTCATTTGGCAATCTGGCGATAGACCAAAGTGTAAGTTCGGCAACTAGCTCATCTATAGTTCCTGTCAAATCATCTTTATAAAATGATACTAAAGACTGGAATTCAGTTAAGGTTTCGTCGGAGAGAATGGTCGGATCTTTGGGAAATAGGGAATGATTAATTCATAAACGATTGTAGGAAAAGATTATTTTTAAAAAATCTATCAGTGCTTAATTTCGGGGGGGAGGGGGGGGGTTAACCCCGAAAATCCCCCCTATGGGTGCGCCACTGGAAAATTTGTATTATTTGTTATTTTTGTATTCCATAGACTAGACTAAATCAACGTGTTAGCTTCGATTAAAAGGGAAGGGGGGACTAAAAGTGACAGTATACAATGGAATGTCAAACATAATTTAATATGAATGGTTACTTTTAAATATACATTCTGGTAGGTACCATATTTATACTATACCATTTTCAAAATATATATTATATATACAGTGAATTTTTTTTAATGCGAACATAGGAGTTTGCATGCAATGTAATTTCCCTATGTTCGATTTTAAAAAACACACATCAATCTATTGAGTAGTTCAAATGACTAGTAGATACAATTGATTTTAAAAATAGCGCCGTCCAATTTAATTACGAAATCGGTTAGGTTATTGCTTAGAATGTCAAGGAGGACACTTCGAACATTTATTGTAATTGTTTTCGGTATTTATTTTCTTATTTTCATCATTTATGTATTGAATAGATCAAATTAGTAGAATACCAGGTGCACATGACCTACAAATAATTGAAGGTTGGTTCACAATGAGTTGTGGTGTCAGTGCGTGGCCTGTGAGGTCAAGTTATCGTAAGTTTAAGAAAAATCTATCCTAAAGTTGCTATGGCCTTACATGGTTTCTTTAAAAAATAATACCGAGTGCTCTTCATCGTAAAGACTATACAGTTGCTGTTCATAGTCACACAAGTTGCGCGATTTGGGAATGTGAACCGCGCACACCTCATAGATTTATGTGTTTTTTTTTAAAATCGAACATAGGGAAATTACATTGCATGCAAACTGCTATGTTCGCATTAAAAAAAACTCACTGTATAGTTGGATGGCAACAATCGCCTCGGCTTCTTCTGAGCAATTTTAGATAATCATGTTTGCACCAGCCGTTATGTACAACTCAAACCAAATAGTTATTAACGTCATAAGGTCGATATATGTAGCAAATAACGGGCGTGGTTGAAGTTTGTAAACCGACGCCGTCCGTTACGAATGACATTTCTTGTGTCAAATGAATTGAGTTAAATTGAAATAATAGTATTGGATGACGAAAATCCTATAAACGTCCCGATCGTAACTATATCACATCATCTGAGGTCCTTAGGTTAGATTACGTCCGAGCATGGCCACCTAGGTGCAATATTAAAAGTGGCCCTCGGGGTTAAAGCACGCACTTTAGTCTCTTGGTAGGTATATTGTACATAACACTTTTATTCTCGTTTGTACGCACATGAAAATAATGAGTATAATCCACTGGTACATAATTATGTGAAGCTGTCATAGTTTTTCCATGCTTTCTTGCTAACTTAGTCCAGTCAAATAAGAAAAAATAAAAACATTAATCGGTAAAAATCTGAATTTTGGTATACACGTTTATTAGGGCTTTCTATTGAACATACTAAAAGTCCCCGTCAAAATCTGTTGCGCTCGAGCCGCCATCTTTGAAAGAAGTTGCACTTTTTCATTTTTTTGCCTATATCTCGGCAACCACTACTGACACGAAAAAATAGTTTAGATAAAAAATATAGCTCATTAAATTGCCCATATAAAAGCATATTAACATTTTTCTTGTATGTCCAATATTTTAGCTATAATCCGACATCGAAGAGGGAATGAAGTATCCTAACCTCTCGAAATTGTCGCGCAGATAGTTTTTTATATCTTTATGACCTGTAAAGATGAACGAATGACAAAACATTAAATTTATTCAAAAATGTGGTAGTATTTTTTATATATATGAAAATTTATCTATTCTTGCCAATTAAAGTCGTTGCATGCCACATGTACTAGGTGTAGCATTGTCTGCAACCCAATTATCTGATTGAAGTGGTTCATCTGGGTTGGCATTGTCGAAGTCGTCGTACTCAAGCTGGCTGTGAGGCACGTTTAAGGCTTTCTCATAAAGCTCTCTTTCAACAGAGCTTTCATCTTCAATGTCGAGATTTCTGTTTGAGTTTAAACATCCGATACCTTGGCAATGTCCACAAATCGTTGCGCATTTTAGTCCCGCTTTCCGACATCCACAAGATGAGGTACATCCTTTTTTACAATTGCAGGATAATAATGAGAGCACGGAATCTGGAGCGGGAGCCTTCAGTGTTCGAACAGGTTCAAGATAATCGTGAACTCTCCTCCAACCCCACAGTTCGGGAGATTTTTCATATCCACGCCATTTCTGAATTTGCTGATATACACGAAACGAGTGTTGCTGCGCCGCTGCAGCCGTAGGAGGTAACAGTGCTAGATTCGGCTGACCCTTGTACGCGAATTTTCTGAAGGTCTGATAACGATGTCGGTTTATAGATCGCTCACTAGCAGGTGCGTTATATGCTGATAAAAAAAAGCGTTCTCCAGCTTCAGAAATTTCATCGTGAGTGGCATTAGCGTTATTGAAAATTCCTACGATATCTTGCAAATCATTTCGTTGCTCCAACAATTTTAAACATTTTCTTTTACCTTTTTGGAAAAGACATGATGTCGTGTCACACCCAGTGAAGGCATGTGCAAACAAAATGTAATCCTGAATCCCTTCATGTGATTGCAAGACACTCGACGAGTACATTTTTCGCTCAGTTCTTCCCTTTCCTGGTTTCATGAAAAAAATATTATTTTCCTGCGGGGCCAACGCGGTTAGTAAAACAAGGAGGTCAATATCTTCGCCAACAATGACAACATTTGCAGACAGAGATAATTCTATTGCGGTTTTGACGATAAGGGTATCCGCATCATCTTGAGCTTGTCTGACTTCAAACCCTTCATTGCGAAATCTCTCCGATATCATTGAAATCAATCGAGATTTGTTTTTATCGTTGCCCAAAAGCTTGTCTTGAGTTACTGTAGGGATCATAGTAACATCGAACATTATGTCAGCGCTAGAATGCTTTATAGCACGACGACGCTGTTCATTTTTTTTGTGCTGTTGCAGCTATCAGTGTAGCCATCAAAAACGATTACAGATCTAGCTCCGAAATTTTTGTTTATGTAATTTACATATACTGCGCAGATAGAGTCGTATGTCTGATTTTGGTGCCATACCACGCGATGTAGAAGATATCCACCATCAATGACATGTGTGCAATCCATGTGATTTATATTTTCGCGTGATTCTTCGAAAATGTCGTACAAAGCAGATTTTTGGGTTTTTCGCATACCAGCCTCATTAAAAAGGGCAAGAGGAAATGGAGCCAACTCGTACTCCAGGTATTGAAGGAGTTCAGCGTCATCTTTTTTTGCAATAGCAATTCTTTGGAATAATATTAACGGGTCAACAGGCACCTCCACATCGTTCACCTTGATCGCAGAATTAATTGTGGCCAGAGATCGAACTCGAGTATCGCGTTTCATTTTTACCTCCTTGAAATTTTGTCCAATGATAGCCTCGATTGCATTCGTTCCAATTTGTACTGCATTGTGGCAATTTATTTTATCATCCCCAACTACTCCTGTGCTAATCGACATGATTCTTTCGCAAATTTGAAATGGATCATGACAGACAAGCCAGTTTTCCAATCGTTTCACGTCCCGGTCATCTCTTTCTATTCGCGATTCCCTCGAATCGACGTGTTGTTCTCCGCTGACAAAGGCTGTCCCAGCATATTGCTCCAAAGATTCGCAGATTTGATGAAGAGCAGGCATTGCTAAAATCCATTTAGAGAGAACACTATCAGTGAACCCTCGAGTTGTAATACCACCTACTACCTTCATGCTCCGCATAAGATTTTGTTCTATCACCATATCCGACCAAGTTCCCGACCAATATTTGTCTGTCCTTCTTATTGTAAAGTATCCATCTTCCACGAATTTACGGTATTCGTTGATCTCCATGTGAGACTGTAGAAGTAGCATATCTTGAAGATACATATGACATGCTTTAGCGTATAGGAAGTGGCCACTCGCGTGAAAGAATGGAAGCATTTTTTGTATAACTGTTAGGTGATTGCTCCAGTTACTTTCCCTTTCTGCTTGTATGAATTTTTTCACCAACGTAACCATGTAGAAGTATTGCATCCACAATTTCGCCGTCGGACCATTTTTTTCCACCTCCTGTAACTGGGTGTTTATTTTTTCGCAGATCTCTTTAAGCACCGTATTTTCACCAATAGTTTCCACAGTCGGTGGATCGTGTATAAATTCGTGTAATATACTCTCGACGGCTCCACGTTCTGCGATTTCAAAGTCTATATGTTTGAAAATCGTTTTTGCCAGAGCCAATTGAGTTAAAAGATGTCCTCTAATAGCTCGTGCATAAGCATGACCCGTTAAAATTTTCTCAACTGACAAAGGAGCATAAATAACACTTAACAACTCCTTCAAGCCACTTCCCGCCATGATAAACCCGATGCAGCCAAGGAACGACATAAGAAGATGAAAACCTCCGAGTCTTACGACAATATTAGACAAATTTGAATCTCGACCCATTCCAGATACTATATCTCGTGCCTTCACGTATAGAGGTTGATCAAATGTGACAAAAGTTGTCTTCAAACCTAACTTCCGAGTTTCCTCAACAGCTTTGCATAACACGGTGTAAATAGTATCGTAATGAGTCGGTGGTGAATTCACGAAAGGCAAACAAAGTACTTTAGTTTGCTCAAATTTTTGTCTGGCAGTTAAAACCTCCATAAACCCCCTCCATCCAGGGATGTTTGCAATGTCGAAGAACTTTCCACACATCCAAAGTACATCGGACGTTGACAGCGTTTGCATATTTTCTCCCAACGATTCCAAGCACGGTAGGGCCTCAATCATAATATTTTTCAGTCCTCTTCCATTGAGATTTTCAAATGCTTTCAATGACAGAATACCTCGTTTTTCTATACTTTGGTCTTTTGGTGCCACCATGATTTTCGCAATTGGCTTGGCTGGAACAATTGCGGTAGCTGGCGTCAAGCACTCAATCCCGCCCATACTATGGAATGTATCCAGGCCATCCAGTGTACTAATGTTAAAATCGGCATTATCGAATACGAATTGACAAAATGCTCCTGGTGTAATTTGTAACTCAGGTTGGAGAGTTGTTGATGCTTCAAAAAGTTGTGCTTCGTTGTACGATGCACTGAAGCCCAAATTTGATAGTAGAGTTAACAAATTTTTGGACCCGAATTTCCGGTATAAAAATATTGCGAGGCTAATTGTCAGAGGCGACAAGAAGGACCGTGGTCTGGTCGCCGATATAATGGCATGGCCTATAGCACAGCATTTCCGTTCCAGTGGTTGAATCTCACATTTTCTACCTTTTGTAATAACATTTTTCAGGAGGACATCAAGAGACTCTGGAATGCAGTTATTCACGTCTTTTAAAAAATTATCGCTGGGAGGATATACTGAAGTGTCATAAACCTGTGTTCTTATGTCCTCCCGAATTATCGCTGCAGCTGATTCAATTATTCGGAGCCGTTCCTCCCTGTTGTCCATTTTTTTCTGTTTGTACCAGTGATCTGACAAAATTTTATAACCGGTATTTCGGAAACAAACAATGCCAATTTTTTTTTTATTTTTCGTAATAATAATATCGTCCCCGTACTTTTCTTCAAGTTTCTTTTTAATTGTGCGTTCGTCAGGGACGTACCCTTCGAGTAAGCCCAATAATTCAGGCAATGAAAATTGGCACTCATCGCTATTTTCAATAAAATCATAAATTACCTCCATTGCAGACTGTACATCGTCGACTAGTGGACGTCCACTTTTTCTGCCTGTTGCTGATTTCTTAAAGAAGTTAATGGAGCATCTTTCATGGTAAATCGCTTCAACCGCGACCAAGTCCAAAGCACTTTCTAGCCGTTGAATTACTTCTAAACCCCATTTGTCATTTCGTTTCCTACCGGCTTGAAGTACGCTTTCTTTCACCAATAAACTGCAAACACTGTGCACTTTCGTACGTTTATGGGCATGCTTCTTTTTCTCACTCTCATAAAAGTTTGAATCGATTGATTTTGCACAGTAAAAACAGGCATTTTTAAATTGAAAACTTTGAGTAGATGACCTGAGCTTAGATTTTTTCGGTGAACTAGCACGTTCTGCTTCAGCGGTACTTTGTCTTTTTAATGCAGCAATAATGCTCTTTTCACGAGTGTATTCTTTTCTGCACCAAATAGGCACAGTCACTGGATGCAATCCTTCCAATTTTTCTTTTTTATTGTCTCCTCTCCTGTCACTGGCGTTTTTTAAAGTGGCGAGTCCTTTATCTTTAACATTCACTGTCTCCCTAATACAAAGGCTTTTCTCACAAATAAAACAATTTACGTCACTTGCCATGCTTTTATAAACTGAACTGACACGCAGAGAATTTGTACAGTTATATCACACAAACTTTTCTCACTAGTGAGAGCGAACAACTGTCACTAGTGGCTCGGCCTACTTCTTAAAAACAATAAAACGGACCTTAAAAACGCGTTCTGATGTATTTAACGTCACATTACATCTAAAGTATTGCAAATACATAAAAATGTTAAAATTATTTTTTATAGGGAATTTTGTAAACTATATTTTTTATCTAAACTATTTGTTCGTATTGGTAATAGTTGCCGAGATATGGTAAAAAAACTGAAAAAGTGTATCTTTTTTTCAAGATGGCGGCTCGAGCGCAACAGATTTTGACGGGGACTTTTAGTATGTTCAATAGAAAGCCCTAATAAACGTGTATACCAAAATTCAGATCTTTACCGATTAATGTTTTTATTTGTCCAAAATTGCGCTAATTTGACTGGACTACATACCCTAACCGGTTAAGCGATTTAGAACCTTTGTTTGGACTGTCGGCAACGTACATGTCGGATGTAATCAATACCGTTACACGTCACATTTATGATACACATAACCATCTTTTAACAAACTTGGGCAGTTTAAATTGGTTATCGTATGCCAAGTTGACTGAATATAGCCAAGTATGATACAGATTATAACCTGTGAAGATTTATTCCTTACATTGTTTTAGGCAGTATTGAATAAAAATGCTCCTTTAAGAAACTGTTGGGGTTTCATTGATGGAACTGCACGTCCAATTTGTCGCCCCACAAATCTCCAACAAGAGTATTTTTCAGGTCACAAAAGAAACCACTGTGTTAAATACCAGGCTGTGGTGAGCCCTGATGGGATGGTTTGTAGTTTAATGGGTGCTTACGAAGGAAGACGTCATGATGCAGGAATATTTAGACAGTCAAGACTCTATGAACAATTAGAACAATATTGTGTATTCCCAAATGGACAATTTGTGCTATATGAAGATCCAGCCTATTCTATAAGAGAATTATTAATTGCACCCTACCGTAATCGGAATTTGAATGAAGAGCAACAAAATTTTAATAGACGCATGAGTGCAGTACGACAAGCTGTAGAATGGTCATTTGGCAAGGTAGTCAGAGAGTTTGCTTTTCTTGATTTTAAAAAGAATCAAAAACTGTTACTGCAGGATTTGCAAAAAATGTATGCAGTAGGAACAATTTTAAGTAACTGCCAAACATGTACATATGGCAATCAAATTTCTGAATATTTTGGAATGGTTCCCCCTACATTACAACAATACCTAAATAATTATTAATCGAGTTATTAATTATGTTTAAGTATGACCTGTTTCATATTTTCATGTATATTAAAATTGCAATACATTGATGTAGTTTATAATTATGATTTTTTAGATAAAAGGTTTAAAATAATATATATACACTCTTGTTGTTTGTTAAATAATTCAGATGTTTGATTTTGCTGCTCATTTTCAACCTGTAGTCGCTGTAGACGTTCTTCTCTTTGCAAAGCAAACTTATTCTCTTCTAGTGCTAATTTTCTTTCTTCCAAATTCATCTTTCTTTCGTCTAATTGTAGCTGTTTTTCTTTCAACTCCCTTTCCTTATCCCATTTCTGTTGTAGAAGAAGTAGACTATCCGAAATTTTACGAGATTTTCGTTTATGTAATGGCTCTAGAAGTAGTTGTTTAATACAATTAACAAATGTTACCAAATCCAAGTACCAAGTATATTTGATGTTGGAGTTGATGTTCCGCTGATTTGTTCGTCATATGGATTTCTCTGTACGTTATTTGTTTCATTTTCCATTACTTCATCTTCAACAATAGTATATGTAACTACAATTACAAGTGTAAGGCAATGTATATTTTTGTGTTCTACATTCCACCTTCTGCATTACATGCCGCAATTGTTGCTGCCGCATCACGCACAAGTGACCTTTGCTGTTTGGACGAGCTGGAGCTGGGATTAAGAGTCTTTGTATTTGTTTTGCACTGGAATTCTCGCCTCAACTCCGTAATTTCTGTCAACAATCTGACCTTTTCATCGTACTCCTCTTCCGTGCCTGATCTATAACACTTAGGTACAGAGACCACATTTTTTGTACACGTTTGGCATACCTACTTTTTTAAATTAGCAGCATCTTCTTTCATAAAAAGTTTCAATAAATATTCCAGATGATCCTTTACACCACGTAATGTAAAGGATTTTCCAGAGACTTCTATTAAAGTTTGATGCACCCTATCCCAACCTGAAGAATCTTCGTATGGATTTTCTACCAAAACACTCTGTAAGAGTCATCTGCACTTGTGAATCTTAACCGCGTTTTATTTGCCATTTTTTGAATCTTGCAAGAGAAATAACACGTAAATGTGCACTTAACCTCACTAAAGTAAAAATATCGTACCGGTAAACAAACCCGCTATTCGTACGAAAATACCGTGCTCCGCTAACGTAATAGCGTTACGCTATTATCTGCGCAAGCGTATTTTTGCTAAAATAGCGTTAGCGTTTAGCGGAAAGGTTGCGACAACTCTCTAATAGGGAGTTTTCGTGGCTTTTACGCTAAACTTACGGTAACGTTAAATATCACGTGACCAAATACGGTATTGAAAATAACGGCCGTCTTGAAAAGAGAGTTATCGTGATCTGCGCCTCCCTTAAACGATAAAACTGTCAGCGCCATCTTCACATTTAACAGGTAAACATGGAAACATAACCTTAAACGAGTGTAAACAAAAGCAATATTTTGAAAACGTTTCACTTTGAAGTATGGAAGAACTACTGGAAATTGCAGTGTTAGGTGACATGGATGTAAACGATATAGCAGATGCTCTACTGATTGGAGAATTAGAAACTCCTCGACGTAATAAAAGAATTCGAGCTGAACAATACGGACGGTTGAACTTGGACGAGTTAACTCCAGAAGAAATTCAATTGTACTTTCGGTTTAATCGGAGACAATTATTGGAGCTAACTGAGGCATTAAGAATTCCTAACGAAATAAGAACTGATACTGGGCATGTCACTACCAGTAAGCCTTCTGCTGCAGTTTTTAGTATTGTTATTAATTTTTTTTTAATTATTAGGTTTGGAAGGATTGTGCATATGTCTACGACGATTAGCTTATCCTAATAGGCTATCTGATTTAGAGCCATTGTTTGGTTTATCAAGTCCATATTTGTCAGATATAGCAAATACAGTTACTGATCATATTTTTACCAATTTTTCCCATTTACTGTCAAATTTGGATAATTTAATGTGGTTAAACTACAACAAGTTGCAACAATATAGCCAGGTAACATGGCATTATTATTCGTGTGTAGAAAAATCTATAAATTGCTTTATTTTAGGCTATTGCACGTAAAAACGCACCACTCATAAACTGTTGGGGTTTTATTGACGGCACTGCGCGTCCGGTATGTCGACCAACGCTCCAGCAACAACAATATTTTTCTGGACACAAAAGAGTTCATTGTGTTAAATATCAATCAGTGGTCAGTCCAGATGGAATAATTTGCAGTCTCATAGGTGCATATGAGGGACGTCGGCATGATGCTGGGATTTTAAGAGAGTCAAACCTGTATAACCAGTTAGAACGGCGATGTAAATTTCCAAATGGAGAAAATTTTGTTCTATATGGAGACCCTGCATATGCAATAAGAGAACTGCTAATTTCTCCATATCGAAATAGAAGACTCACTGATGAGCAACAACAGTTTAACACCCGAATGAGTTCAGTCAGACAGGCGGTAGAATGGGGATTTGGAAAGATAATAGCGGAATTTGCTTTTTTAGATTTCAAAAAAAATCAGAAGTTATTATTGCAAGACATAAAAAAAATGTATATAACTGCTACAATATTAACAAATTGTCATACCTGCCTTAACGGCAGTCAAACATCTGAATACTTCAATATTGTGCCTCCCACACTGCGTGAATATTTAGGTCAATAATTAACACATATGTATACCAAAGTGTTTATTGCAAAATATGTAAATTATAATTAATTAATGTGCGTGTGTAATCATGATTTTTTTGTGTTAGATAGTTTAATAAACCACATAGCAGTGTTGCTGTTGTTGCATTAATATCGTATGATTTTTTCTTTCTGTAATTTCGGCATCTAATTGGATTTTTCGTTCTTCTTTTTCCGCTTCAAGTTTCTGTACCTCCACAGCTAATTTCTTTTCCTCCAATGCAAGACGACGTTCTTCTAAGTTTAATTGTTTTTGTTTCAATTCATATTCCTGGTATGTTCTTTTGTTCAAAAATTCTAAACAGCCCTTGATCTTATCTTCCCTCTTTATTCTTTTGTGAGAGGGTTCTAAATGATACGGTATTGTATTAGTAATGTGACAAATATTGAATTAAATAACACCTACCCAATAGTGTTGGAGTTGAAGATCCCGATGAAACTTCTGCATTATCGTTTGACCCTGATGCAGAACTCCCAACATCCCCCACTAGAGTCTTATTGTATCTTGTCTCATTTACTAGCGTACCATCTTCTAGTAAAATGTATGTAACTGTAACAGTTTTGTCCAAATTACAATTACTGTAAATTTACTCACTGCTTTCTTGTGCTGCTTTCTCTCGCACTTCGATTCCGCATTTTTTTGATGTGGATTGATCTGCTTTGCTCTTTGATTTGACCTGCGGTTGGTTTGAAGTAGCTTTACTCGTGAATTCTCTCCTTAAATCATGTAATTCTTGTAACAACCTTTCCTTCTCTTCGTACTCCTCTTCAGTTCCTGATCTGCGACAATATAAAAAATTTAGAGAATGCTTTCAGTATGTATTAATAGAAATTGTACAAGGAAACTTACTTTTTGATGTTGGCTTTATCCTCCTGTATAAATAATTTCAACAAGTATTCCAAATGGTCTTTTAATGCTCGAAGCGTAAAGGGTTTTCCAGTATTGGTAACAACGGTTTCATGGATTACACCCCACCGTAAAATATCTTCAAACGGATTTTCTGCAGCTACTGCACGTAGTAAATCCAAATCATCAGTTGTTGTAAAGCGTAGTCTTCCGTTTTTACTACACATTTTGTTAAAAAATTCTCCATGCACGGCACAACTTCGTATAATAAATTTGTATGTATACAAACACACAACCTCAAACTATGACGTCACACAAAATACCGTATGATCTTTACGAGTCCCGGTAAATGAGTTCAAATAACGTAGTCCGCTAAATATTTAGCGTTACCGTATCTTATGCTCATGCGTAGTAGCGCAAAAATAGCGTTAGCGTTTACCGTAAAAGCCACGAAAACTCATTTTCCTACACGTTAATAGCCAGATATAATTTAGTATCATATCTAAATAGAAATAAATTTCATACTGGTGTTTATTGTTAGTTAGCGGTGTCTGATGCACATAATTTGGCTTTTAAATAAGTCAATAAAAAAAACTTTAAAAGTTTCACACATTTTTCTATAGACTGTTGTTATTAACGACTTGTTCGTTTTTTGAAAATAAGTATTGTAACGTGATTTATAAATTTAAGGGTTCGATTTATTATCAATATTTATTAAACAAAACTAAAACACTATAAAATCCGTGCCTACAATTTTATATCGGTCTTATATGGTTCTCGTTGACGGCTGATCGATATGCCATAAGGAACAGGTGGAGGTACTGGTCCCAATTTTTCTGATGTTCTGCCACGACTTTTGAAAGATATTTACCCATCGTTCGATTCATTCTCTCACCATTCCATCTGACTGAGGATGCAAAGGTGTTGTTCTGGTTTTATTGGCTCCTACCAATCGACAAACATCTTGGAACAAAGCCGATTCAAAGTTCCTTCCTTGGTCTGAATGGATTTCTATAGGAACACCAAAACGTGTAAAGAACTCCTTTACCAACACTTCTGCAACTGTTGCTGCCTCTTGGTTTGGAATGGCGTAAGCTTCAGTCCACTTTGTGAAATAATCCATAGCGACTAGGATATATTTATTTCCGCCATCTGTCTCGGGAAACGGTCCTGCGATATCGATAGCAACTCGTTCCATCGGACTACCAACGTTATACTGCCTCATGGGTGCCTTCTTCTTGGAAACTGGTCCGTTTCCAGTAGCACATAACTCACATTTTTGACACCATCGCCGGACATCTTCTTTACGGTTGACCCAATAGAATCGCTCACGTACCCTTTGCAACGTTTTCGTAATACCAAAGTGTCCTCCGGAAGCGCCGTCATGCAATTTTCGCAATACTTCCGACACTTTGCTTCTAGGTACTACTAATTGCAGCGTCGATTCGGTGCCATCTTCACTTTCAAGGGTCCTATACAACAGGTTGTCTTTCAGAGTCAGGCTATTCCATTGGCCCCAATAACTCTTTACTTCAGGACTTGTGGCACTAATGTCTTGCCAGTCTGGTCTTTGTCCGTGGCGCATCCAATTCAGAACAGTTTTTATACTTGGGTCGTTTTCTTGGGCCGTTTTGATTTCGCTTGGCTTCCACTCCTCACTCTCTACAGTTGTTCGTCGCAGATGGCCAATCTTGTCTTCTATTTTAGAACAATGTGTGGAGTTGTCCTTGCACGGTCTTCTTGACAAAGCTTCTGCATTATTGTGAACTTTTCCAGACGACGAAATGTTTACAGTGAAGATCGGGGCTTTGTTTCTGCAGGTCGACGATAGCCCCTTCCTGTCGACCTTTCTTAGTTTTCCGACTGCTGCAATGGTTTTTGGCAGTTGCGGCGAACGTGTCCAATCTCGCCGTGGTTCACGTTTCTTTGCCAGTGACTGTATTGCTTTATTGATCTTTTCTTCCATTACTTTACTGACCTTTTCTTCCACTTCTTTACTGAGCTTTTCTTCAAAACTTTCAGAGCCACCTTCCTCTTCGATGGTTCTTACCCGGCTGTCACTGCGAGGTTCCACCATACGTACTCGCGCACTTTCATGACTAGCTTTCTTGGCGGCTTCGAATTCTAACGCATGGGCCAAAGCTTTCTCAATTTTGTCGTGCCTAGCCAGTCTCAAAGCCTGCTGGGCATCTCCATCACGAACGGCATCGATAAATGTTTGTACAGCCAGTTGATCAAGAAAGCTCTCCGGTGCCGTAGGGTATGCCATTCGAATCAGTCTAGCGATGTCCGCTTCAAGTTCCTGCAAACTTTCTCCAGGTTTCTGCATTCGGTTCTTGACTTGGGCATAGTAAACTTGCTGAAGATGTTTATCGCCATATCGCATTTCGAGTCGCGCTACTATTTGTTGGAAGTTCTGTTGATCCTCGGGGATGGTCCGCAACACATCCAGAGCATCTCCTCTCAGAGCAAGAATCAGGGCTGTAGTTTTGTCTTGAAGAGTCCATTTATTTGCCGCAGCCGCTGCTTCAAACTGTCGAACGTACGTGGTCCAAGGAATCTTACCATCAAAAGTAGGTGGCTTTACTCGGGCTTGCTGAACGTCGCCTTCTACTCTTGTATTTGTTTCTGTGGCACTACTAGTACGCTCTTTCGTAGTCAGTCGCAAGAATTGCTCGCGCAGCTCTTCATACTTGTGCTCAATCTCGACGAATGTTGCTTTAAATGTTTTGGAAACTTCCGTAATTCTATCTTCAACTTTTTCTTCAATTGATTTAGAGACTTCTTCGATAATCTTTCTAGAATTTTCTTCCAACTTCTCGAACTTCTCTTGAATATTTCTAGAATTTTCTTCATTAATCTTTCTAGAATTTTCTTCCACTTCTCGAACTTCTCTTGAATATTTCTAGAATTTTCTTCCATCGAATCTTTCTAGAATTTTCTTCCAACTTCTCGAACTTCTCTTGAATATTTCTAGAATTTTCTTCATTAATCTTTCTAGAATTTTCTTCCATTTTCTCGAACTTCTCTTCAAAATTTCTAGAATTTTCTTCCAACTTCTCTTGAATATTTCTAGAATTTTCTTGGGTGCTTTTCATTTCTTGTTGCAACACCTGTTGGCCATTTTGGATTTGCTGGAGCAAATTGAGCATCGTTTCTTCCATTTTAGCGGCAGCAGATCTTGTTACAGGCATACACAAGCACAAGCACAAGCACTTAATTTAATCTTACTTTTAATTAATTTAATTAATCCCACTTCTGACACCAATGTAACGTTATTTATAAATTCGGGTTCGATTTATATCAATATTTATTAAACAAAACTAAAACACTATAAAATCCGTACAATTTATATCGATTATTTATATCACACTTCGAAATTTATATCAGCTTTTCGCGCTCGATGTTTACGTACTCGTTCGGTAGTAGACTGCCGCGATGTTCGGTCCGCAACCATTTATACACGCAAGCAATGTAAGTCCAGTACATTCTCGAATGTTCCTACTATCGCGCGCGTAGAAAATTCCAGAGCGCCAAAGGCGACGTCATGTCTGGAGCATTTCCGTTACAGTATTCAATTCAACAAATTTTGGAAGGATCCATTGTAAAAAATAAAAAAATAACTTAGTTTCGCTGTCATTTAACCTATTGGCTATGGTTTCAGATGCTAGCAGTCTGTGTCCAATCCACTGTTGGGTAAAATATAATTTTAATGGCTCCCACTGCTCAATAACTCTGTTGACTACCATGAGCAAAGAAAGCCACCTGGTCTGCGAAGGTCGCAAAATTTTATGGGGCTCTATATTACAAATTTCTTGAAATTCTTGAAACTGAGCCTGTCGTTTGCTACTGTGTTTAAAAAAATTAAAAATGTCTCTAGCTAAATCTTCACAGTATCGCGGCAGAACTTTACATGCTTCACTAGCACATAAATGTAGTGAATGGCATACACATTTTTGTATAACTATACCAGGAAAATTTATTTCTAGTCGAGTCACGACAGAATTTTTTGAGCCGAACATTGTATTGCACCCATCCGAACCAAAGCCTATAATATGATCTAAAGGTAACCTAGACGATGTAAAGACATTCATAAGCTTATTTTATATTACCTCAGCCGTAGCACCGGTATTTGCTTCATCAGCATTTTTACTAGAAAAACACTGGACTAAACTAAAAAAACGTGTTGTAACTCTGTTCAACTTTAAAGAAAAGTATCTCACACAAACACACATATTCTTTACTGTACCTATGTCTGTAGACTCATCAATCAAAAAACTAAATCTTGTCTTTCTTAGTTCTTCAGTGAGCTCATCAAAGCAGCATTGTCCCAAAACATTTTTTACCACGCCGGTACACTTGGTTCGTGCCATTTGAATTTCCTTAGCGATTCGAGAATCTGGAAAGATGTTCTTCATAAGGGGCACTAGATGATCGCAAAGTTTCATAGGTAAATTGTGCTCGGCAATAAAAGCAGCTACTTTAATTTCTGCTCGCGTCACTTCATCCTGCGCTTCATTTTGTGACTCACAAGCTATACCTTCCCCTTCGCTGTCACTACTTGTAGAATTACAGATATTAATATCTAAAGGCCGTTTGACATTTATGTAAATTTTGTAACAAATTTACATGCAAATTGTGTGCAAAAATTTACAATAGTGGCAAACATAAATTCTTGTATTAAATTTGTAAAAATATTTTAGTTGTGAAATATATAGAACTTGTTCTACATTCTGTGTAAATCGACGCGTAAATCTGCGCAGACTGCTAATTGCATTCGTTATGTTTTGACGCCTTTTCTGACATTTACTGGAAGAAAAGAAGAGGTTAGTTTGTGTCTTTGTGAATTTCTTTAGTACAACCAAAGATATTAATACTACTAGTATTATCTTTGGTACAACCACGACAGACGGTTCGTTATAAACTATTTTCGTGTTGTGTGATAAAAATGTCGTGGTCAAACAGAGAAGTTAGGGTATTAATTGAAGAAGTGCAAAAATATCCCTGCCTCTACCTAGTGAAATCGGCTAATTATAAAAATAAACACGCACGTAACGAAGCATTAGCTTCAATTGTTAAGGCACTTTTGCCATTACGACCCGGAGTTTGCGAAAATGACATAAAAGCCAAATTCAACGGCATTAAAAGTAACTTTTTTAGTGAACATCGCAAAGTTTTAGCCTCTCAGAAGAGTGGTGCCGGCTCAGATGATGTAAGTTCTCCATTCCTTTACCCATGGATGTCTAATTGATTAATTTGTTACAGGTATACAAACCCACATTGTGGTATTACGATCTTCTTGTGTTTCTATTAGAACACTATGAAACACGATCCGCATATGACTCATTAGGAGAAGCATCACAAACTCAAACGCAGAATGAAACCATCACAGAAAGTCTAGAGGAGGAAGTGATGGTGATGCTTTCTTCTCTTATCGTTAGAAAAATACTAAACATCTGTATTACAGGAAGAAGACACAGTATATATGTTAGATACCGAAACTGGAATGCTAATCCCAGAATCTAATATTAGTGAGATTGATAGGGAACAACCACCGATACTCAACACACCCAAGACAAATTGCAACAGCAATCGCAAAAGGAAGAAGACCAGCAATGAAGATAATTCACAATTTTTTATGGAATCAACTAAAGCTCTTCAAAATTTAACGGCGGCCATGCAGTCAAAACAGAGTGATAAGTTGCTAGGTGACAAAAACCAAATTTTGGCTAATTACATCGTTTCAAAACTAGCAAAAATTCACGAGGAAATTAAAGAAGAAATAGAAATGAAAATTGTAAATATTTTATTTGAGGGGATACAACGGTCAAACAATTTGTAGTTATAAGCACTAATATGAATAACCTACTTTCATTTCATTTAATTAAATGTTTATAAATTATGTGTTTTAACAGAATCCTCCTGCCATGCAACTGCGCCTTCCGGAGAATTAAAATACATTTTATAATTATTTCTAATGTCCCTTGCACTATTACTAGAGTTATTTGATCCTTGTCTACACAATGTCTCTAAATATAATGGTACACTGGTTTCTTCAGTAAAAATATTTCCATTATTATATACGGGATCATTTTCATGGCATAAATAATTATGAAGGACCACACACGCATGTGTTATAATTTGAACTTTGTTAACGCAGAGGTTAATTGGATTTAGCAGCACTCTAAAACGGTTGGCTAACATTCCAAAGCTATTTTCGATCATGCGTCGCTCTACTTAATCTGTAGTTAAAGATTCTGGTGTCATGGCAAAGGCCTCGTTGTGGATAGGGCTTCATCAAGTTGATTAATAACGGAAAAGCATCGTCTGCTACAATAACATATGGTGCTGTATTGCGAGTACCTGGTAAAAAATCAGGTGGAGGTATATTAAGACTATTATTATTCAACGCCCTTGCTAATGAACTACGATGAAAGATGCCACCATCACTAACTCTTCCATTTACACCAAGATTTACATATGTAAACCTGTACTTTGCATCACATAACGCTAACAAAACAATGCTGTGTGTCCCCTTATAATTATAATAATAAGCTCCATCAGAGATAGGAGGCCTAAAGTTAATGTGTCTGCCATCTAGGGCACCTATACAGTGTGGGAAATTCCACAGATCATAGAATTCCTGGGCAATTTTCTTCCACTCTTCTTCAGTATCTGGAGTCTAGAATGTAGAAATTTTTATACTAGTTACTATGATTTATTTCTTACCTTTAGATATTTTGGTGACAAATGTTGTATAATTGCAGTGCATACCAAAGGAACAAATCTGGAGATGGTGCTTTCATGAACTCTAGTGCTGTACATTAATGATCTATAGCTCTCTCCCGTTGCAAGAAATCGCAGTGTTATTTGCAACCTAAAAGAAAATATAGCTAGTAATAATATCAAGTTAGGTAGGCATGCTTGTAGTTACTTGTCTGTGGTGGAGATAGGTTCTCTCATGAATGTAACTTCTTTTCTTATGTCCTCATCAAGCAAATTTAATAAGAAATTAAACTGATGTACAGATAATCGTAAAAAGTTTTTGTATGAATTGGGATCTTCTGATCTTAGTTCTTGATTTAGCATGTTCACCACACCTCTACCTCGAATTCTACGATGTATCCATTCACGACACCATCTTCGTGAACGCCTTTTTTCTTTATTTAATAGCATTACACCAGCACGTGTAAGCATGCAGACAACGATGGCTGAACACACACATTCTATATCATCTTCATCCATAACAAATTCTCGTTAAACCGATAAAATTAAACTACAAATTCATTAGTTTTACAAAAATGTAACCAGTCTATCTGAATAATATTATGATATGAAATGAAATATAATCAGCTGTTCAAAAGTTTGAAGTACGCAATCGCAGTTTTTAAATAATTTACGTATGTTGCAAACATCTACATTCCATGCAAAATTTGTTAGCAATTTTGTTAGCAATTTTAAACGCTTTCCACGTTTGTAAATTTTTGATAAAATTCGGATGTAAATTTGTTACAAAATTTACATAAATGTCAAACGGCCTTAAG